>NW_023606711.1:0-60001 GCF_013339745.2 Dermacentor silvarum | reverse complement strand
ACGATTTTTTTAGCAAAGACTGAACCGTAAAAATTGAAACAGGCCTCTGCTGTGGCTGCTTGTCACTGCGCAAGCAGTCGCGCGTTGTTCCGTTCTCATCGAAGACACATATAGGGAACGGGCGAAAAGCGTAGAAGAAAAAAAAAAGAAGCAAGAACGGGAAAGTGGATAAAAAGGGAGCGGGTTGGGGATGCGAGTCTTACAAGAACCAGAACGCCTATCGCAATCTACTCTCATGCGCTTTTCCCAAAGCGTGGAGCAAAGCAAACGAGGAGGGAAAGAGAGGCGATCAAGATGCCATCTGCGCGAGCAAAAGTAACATAATGGCTGCCGGGCAAATGGAGCTCGCAGAGCCCTGCCGTGCTCGGGGCACTGAAACAAAACGTCTCAAATGGCTTTGCAAAGTAATTAGAAGACGCTTATCGGTCCCGCCGCCCCTCCACTGCAAAGAGCAGGCAGGCCGAGGCATGCGCACGCCACGGCGGCGCACTTAGGCGCTGGGCGCTTTAAACGCCGCTTGCGCTCGATTATTGAACGCTGGCACAAACGCAATAGGGCGAGTGGCAGCGGTCAATATTCGAGTACGGCTTGTATGGCAGCCGCGTGGTAAGCTGTTTGAAAATTTCGTGCCGAATCTGCAAGAACTAAGGAAACAAAAACGAAACAAAAACGAAGATAATCGAAAAACATGGTGGTGGTGGCCTCAGCATGCATCATCTACGACTACTTGTTCCACGGGAGAAAAAGAGCAACGTTTAAAATCCACGAATAGTTTGTTTTTTCAGACGTGTACGTACACAGCTGTGTATCCACAGTTATACTTTAAGTGATCGATTGATTCCGCAAGCACAAACGAATGACGGCCACAATGAACTACGAGAAGAAAAACTTCAAATATGTGCACTTTGCAAGTTGCAGCGCGGCAGTTGTGGAAGCCGTCGACAAAAGTGCGGGGACCACTGTAAGCTATGCAGATCTCTTCCTGTGGTGTGTGGCGTTGTCCTGGGGCTTCCGTTTGACTCTTCTGGCTCAGGCTATGTAGGACGAGCACGAAAGTTCTGTGCATCCTTCAGAATATCTGAGTATACTCTGGATGTAACGAGTGTCGTAGCATATACCGTCCATGATCACCTCTAGTCGCACGCGCTGTGATCTGTGTATACTTTATATGAACGTTGTATCACCTGTGTTAAGAGTTGAAAGACTTGTAACGACGTCTCCAACATCAGTTTCCTGTAGTATGCAGAGCGAGCGCCCGTTGCGCTTCAATGAATAAAACGGCGTTTTGTTAAGAAAGTAACTGGAACGCCGATGTATTTCTTCGCAAAGTCCGGGAATTAATATCTCGAAGCTGGTGTCATCCTGAGAATTCGTTCGAAGTGGATCCGCCTTGCTAACTTCATGACTAGAATTTGTAAATTGCAATATTGGCCATAAGGTAATTAGTTAAAAACTTAATTAGTGAAGTTTTGTTAATTAGTCGATTAGGCATTTCAATTTTTGTGCAAGTAATGTCCGCCTCTTCGAGAAGACCAGCTCATGAACTATAATTGTGCTATTTGCCACAGGCAACCTTTAAAAATTTTTAAAGTGTTCGCTCAAACACCCTGCATATCTTTGCTGTGGTCAGTGTCTCCTGCTGGACATGTTGCTAACACGCCTTTAGGATCTCGACGACAACCGCCGCCCCTGCAATACTCGCCAACGCTCGCCAATTTTAGGTTTTCTTTTTCTTTTCTTATCGCTGTAGTGTTGGGGACCTTCTAGTTGTCTAAATTCAAACATGACCACAAAACATGTTGGATTAGACATGAGAATCGAAAATAACAGGTGGACACACAATGCAGATCGCGTGCACAAGGAGTTACTGAATAGGTTACCCAAATTATTAAACGTGCAATATTTTGGGCACTCAGCACCCGGGCTGCTTGTGCTCAGGAGCAGCCGACTAGACCTCTCCGGGGACATACGATCAAGGGATTTGGGGGGAGGGGGGGGGGGGGGCCCTCCCCCCAAAAAAGAAAAAAAACAAAACACGAACTGTCTCCAAAAAGCGAAAAAAGGAAAACCTCCATGCAGGACAAAAAGCACCAATTGCATGCAGGCATGCATGCATGCGCGCGCGCGCGCGCGCCCGCGCGTGCGTGCGTGCGTGCGTGCGTGTGTGTGTGTGTGTGTGTGTGTGTGTGTGTGTGTGTGTGTGTGTGTGTGTGTGTGTGTGTTGTGTGTGTGTGTGTGTGTGTGCGTGCGTGCGTGTGTGTGTGTGTGTGTGTGAGCGTGCGCGCGCGTGTTCCTAGGCACGGGAGGTTGCTGCGAACCAGACGCGTTGGAAAAACGTTTCAGAGGAAGAAGAACCAAAGTAGAGAGATGAAGAGGAAACTGGCGGAAATCGGCAGATTAATGCCCCGAGCGTGCGAACTCCAAATTTTCCTTCCGGACGCTCGAAAAAAGTTGCCCACGCTTTCTCGTGGTGTGCCTTCTTCCGCAAGCACGCGCGTCCCGCTGAGCCGCTGCCAACAGGGGCCCCACCTCGGCATTTTTCTTCCTCTAGCGTTGCCAATGGGGGCCGTAACGAAGAAATATGTGCGTCACTTTAGCCACTCGGACCCACCTCTTGGAAATCAGTGATATGCCCGGGCAAGTGAGATGGATTGAGTCCCTTTGTCTAGTTGCTACTCCTGAGGGTATTCAGGTCGGCAGCGCTGGCCACGGCCACCCTGCTGTCGAGCGTGAACTGCTTCCCGTGGCAAAAGCGTCGGCAACCGTTCTTGACTGATGCTCTCCGAACAGAAGCATTCTGGTGCTGTGGCTCTGTACTTTTGTTGATGTTTATACACACCGTCTAAAGACTTGAGCTCTTCTTCGCTATGCATCTCTCGGTGCACCTAAACCCCCTTTCGTTTTGTCTTACTGAGCTCACTGGGGCGTTGCAGACGCATATATGCGCAGAATAGGTGTATTGATGGGAGCGAAGACGTTGAGCTCACTATGCAGTGCGTCGCGTTTTTGGAAAACTCTTCAGGTGTAGAGAAGTTGGTGTGTATATAAAAGCGGTAAGTTAAAGAAAAAATAGGCTATACTTAAACCCAAAAGTAACAGCAGCAATAATGATTGGGCCTTATAATATTCATGATAGAACAGATCAGTTAGAAAAGCAGCTGATCTTAAATATATGAAAAGATTATACAGACGTCTACTGGGTGTATGGTTAAGATGAAAACGAGTTTTCTGTGTATGTTTTTACTGTGTGCTTGTTATCTATATCGTATAGTGTCGCTACTCCTCAGCGGGAGAGCGAGGCTGAGCTGTCAGAGACAAAAAAGGAACACAATACACCACGCATTCATTCTCTTTCCTTTCAGTCCTTGTCACACTACCCTTTGGGGACTCGCCGCCTCGGTGTTAGGCCTTAGCCTCAAGGCTGTTTGTCCTGCAGTACTTGATTTTCTGCGTGAAACAAAACGACTACGTTGTTAATGTCCTTGTTTTTTTTAAAAATCTATATTCACTGTTCGTCTCACGTATATTTATTTATTTCTCGAATAATGTAACACTAAGGTCCGTCATATCGAACTATTTAACATCTCCTTGAGAAAATGGATATAGTCTGAGTCAGTCTGACTTCTCAATTGCGCATTATTCGTACTTTTTGCCATATCTATTACGGCCTTGCTTTTTCCTCTCCTTAGATGATCTCTTAGTCATGTGCTGGCTCCTGCCGCCCGATTCTTTGAAGAGGCCCCCAGAAATGGGTACGTTCCATAGTTGAGGATAATCATCATCATTCTTCAATCGATCCCCGTCCACTGCAATGTCTACTCCCACCATCCACCGCACTTCTCAACTGCCTAACGTCAGGATGGTTTCCCTTGCCATATTTGCGTAAGGAAGATTATTCAAGCCTTGTCAAGCACACAACACAAAGATACCGCCACTGATTACTTTCTTCAAAACTACAAAACTTTAAGCACTTGAAATTTGTATGCAGAAATATGTGCTCTCTCATTACATTTAGGTTCGTTGGAAGTGCTAGATCTGTAATCTTGGAGTGGTGCACGAAGTTTGCCCTGACGTATATCGCGACGACGCCTGCCCATCCTGCGGGCAGACCTCCACTCTAGCACACATGCTCTGGGAGTGCGGGTCGAGATACCTCAAGTTCAGCAAGGGTGAGTGGGACTCGCTTCTGCGTAGCCCCGCTCTAGACAAGCAAATCCTGGCTATCCGGCGTGCCCGCGACCGGGCCGGTGGGCTAGACCTGCCGGTCCCGACGTGGGACTAGCCGGGTGCGCGACGAGTTCGCGTCCGCGCCGAACCTGTAATAAAAGTTATTTCACTCACTCACTCAGCGCCACGATATCTTTCTCTGTTCAGAAACGATGAAGCTACCAATGTGGCCACAGAGCCCGAGTCTATGCAAGAGGAGAATGAGAAGTCGTCTCGTTCTCGAATATTGGCTTTGAAGCGGCCGCAAGCAACGACCTGGAACGACAGAAGTTATCTTCCTTAAAAAGCATCTAGAATGCCTCACGCGGCTCACGAAAAGCGATTGAATGAAGTAAATGAAGTCTGCAGTTGTCGCAGCCACCGCGAAAAAAAAAAAAAAAACAAGAAAGAAAAAAAAAACAAGAGAAAAGCAAAGAAAATGCCTCGTTTTTCGGCTCACTTGCCCCGAGAGCAGGAGCTACTCTCACAGACAGACACGCGATTTTGAAGCGGAAGGCGGTCGCCATGAAGATGGCGGAAGCGGATGAAGGAGGCAGTGCAGCAAAGAGGCGGCAGCAGTGTGCGGCGAAAAGTGAGTTTGTTACAAATCGAGCCGCGAGAAGAAAAGTGCGCACGCGGGCGGCGACAGAGGAACGGCGAAGAATGCGCAGGCG
This sequence comes from Dermacentor silvarum, assembly GCF_013339745.2. NCBI lineage: Eukaryota > Metazoa > Arthropoda > Arachnida > Ixodida > Ixodidae > Dermacentor > Dermacentor silvarum. The sequence goes on along the minus strand of NW_023606711.1, from coordinate 55,121 downwards.
GATGTGACGCGTCGACGAGGCCTCCAGCGCTCGGAGCGTCATCGCGGCAGCCAGCATGCGGTCGCTGTGTATATACGTATATACGAGCTGAAGAGATAGATGAACGGGCCTGCGGTGCTGCGCGAGCGCCGGCTGAAGAAGTGGGGGGTGGGCGGCTGCGCTGCGTTGGCCGCTCGATCGTCGGGCCCATCCTTTTCCTGGGGACTGAATCGAGGCCTTTCGCCGTCTGTCGCCGCCGGAATGGGCGCCGTGATGGATGGCGCCCATTGTGGCCCTCGTTCCCGGAGGATAGAGAGGGGATGCCCGCCTCTGCTGCAGCAAGCAGAGAACCGCGTCTGGTCTACACGGGCCCGCGCGACGGAGAACGACGAGCGCCGAGGAGATGGGAAACCCTTGCGATTCCGCGCATTCCACTCGGCATTGGGAGCGTGCGTGTGCGCGCCGGAGGTGGGGGGGAGTTCGAGTTACGCTACGCCTCATCTCGGGCTGCCAAGGCTTTGGCTGGCGCTCGATGCCACCACCTTCAGGCGGTGTACTTCCAAGCCACGAAGTGGCGCGTAATATATATAGACAGAAGCTTAAGGCCGCGGAGCTTACAAGCTTCTTTCCTTGTAACACAAATGGGAGGGCAGTGCGGGCTGAAAGTAGACTGACAAGATGTGAGGGGGGTACTAATGGGGCTGAAGCTAAACAAAAAAGGGAGTTCCTTAATACGGACATTTGCAGGGCGGAGGATTCTCAGATGAAGGTCCAACAGACCATCAGTTAGACACGTCACTCACGCTACCGTTAAGTTACAGAAAATAACGCCGTTACGTAAAATGGAAAATCGCGGTTGGAACAAAGTCAGTCTGACTGTAAACACTTAGGATACGTTTACCCAAGCAAAACTAGCAGTGCAATAGAATGCGCGACAGTAACTTTCTGCATTGAGTGACTCAGCAAAAACGTCAATACGATAGCACGAATAAAATTCAGTCTGACGTATCTTATGTCGATAAAAGAAAATTTGTCAACGCTTCCGCAGGTACACATTTGCTCCACTATGACGGGCCGATAGAAAATGAAACAATAACTAATATGCGATATATAGGCACCGTGCATTGCAGTTTGCGCGCGATCTATACGCCACTACAAGTGAAGCTTTGGGACGGCCAGTGTCAAAACCAGCAAAACTATAGAGACGCTGTACACATTCGTCGTGATACTTTTGATCGCTTATCACGAAAGAAGACTGTCCGAGTTGTGAAAATATCAAAGTGCGCATGCTGTGCATATGATAGCGCACGTTCGCAATCGATATGAGCAGCGGGAACAATTGTGAGCTTGATATCGTCAAAGTGCAGGGCATACCTCTCAAACAAGCGACGATAAGGAAGCCGTTGTCGTTCGGAATGGCGTATCATTGTCATCGCCTCTCTAGCGGCCGGCGTCGGCAATACTGGGGCGAAACATTAAATGTCGTAGCGCCATCTGAACAGTGAACGGTGCCCATAGCGAGCTCCCATTGCCCACCGCGTGTACAACTCGCGAATATACATGGTCACTGTGCAACATCTTCCGTTGACAGAGGACGTCGTGGTTCATTGGGTGTTTGATTCGACCTCGTTTTCCCGCGCCTTCCCACGCCAAGAAAGAAGAAGACCAGTGGCACCTTTATCTCTGCAGCTAGCGGGTGCGGGTGCTAAGTATGCGCACACTATCTTGCGCGGAACTACGTAGTACGTATTCACTGGAACAGGCGCTATCTGCGGAGGGAAGCGGCACTAGAGAGATAAGAGGCCGTGTACAGATCGGTCGTCAACTCCGTCAAGAAAAGCAAGGCTGGCCTTCGGCGGCCGGGAGTACAACGAGGAACGAATCCGACAGTCTCCCGCAGCGCGCCAACACTCCAGTAAAAAGCGGCTCGGCTGCCGCGGCCAGGCGCTGTTTCGCGACGCGAGTGAAGAGTCGTCGCGGCGGATAATCCCTCCTTGTCGTGTCTGCTGCTGTCGAGTCTGTGTGCGCTAGGCTGTGGCGGCGACAGCTACTGCTGCTGCCTGTCAGCAGCAAACATACTGAAGGGACCCTGTTCCAGTGGGAAATAGCGGTACAGAGACAAGAAGACACGTCAGTTTTTCTCATGCCGGGGAAAATCTTGCTCTTTTTAGAGGTGTCTTTCCGCTGTCTTGAGGTGAACTGCTCGGCAGTGCAGATTTGTATCTTGGTACATGACCATTCCTTCCTTAAATCTTCCCTGATGATTCCGCGTACAACAGTTCAACTTGAAAAATGAGCCCCTACTTCGAAGAAAAGGGAAGGTTTTATGCTATTTATGCCATTACATAAATTATCGTGACTCGAAATAGTCCCGGTGCCAGCTACGGCACCTGGCATTTCCGTTGAATTGTTTGCCTGATACTCACATGTTGTGCCCCCCCCCCCCCCCCTCTTAGTTGCGTCTACGCGGGAACACATTAAATGAACAACAGCAACATAACTAATTTGATGGACGGTGACACAATTTTATTTCGAGGCGCTAGAGATGATGTCTAGCCTGTTTAGCAAAGTGTAGCTGCTTGCACATAAAATGCAACATAAACCTTCTTGCATCGGACACAGCTGATTCACGTTAATTTCACGCCATTTATTTCAACTGCCTTCAGAAATCGCAAAACGCACCCGCGTACTTCGCAAACGTTTGTGTTTAGTTCTAGCTTTGCGTAATCAGAATCACTTTTCCTTGTGCCCTGGGGATTTATTTCAAGTAACGTCGACAGCACTGCAGCCACGAGAAGTCTGCTCGTGGCGGCAGGTCTAGTCTGCTAATTAGCAGACTGCAGTCTGCTAATTCTCGATAATTTCACTCAATTAAAATTAAATTCTGGGGTTTTACGCGCCAATACCACGATACGATTATGAGGCACGCCGTAGTGGGGGACTCTGGAAATTTCGAGCACCAGGGGATCTTTAACGTGCCCCAAGGCACGGGCCACGGGCATTCTTGCATTCGCCCCCATCGAAATTCGGCCAACGCGGCCGGGATTTTATCCCGCGGCCTCGTGCTTAGCAGCACATCGCCATAGCCCCTAAGTCACCACGGTGAGTAATTTCACCCAGGTGAAAGCATGCGTTCGGTGCCTGAAGGAGCCACACAGCTTAATATATGGTACATTTGCGTCTGCTTTACACATCGTAAACAGCAGGTGTTGCATTCAAAGAATTTGCGACCTTGTCCACAACAGTAAGCTGAAGTCGTGTGTAGTTCAAGACAGGGTATACGAAGGCGTATTTTCAAACTTTCTAGTCAAAGGCGTCTGGGTCACTCGAATGGGCCTTTCTACTTATGAGCAAGATGTAGATAATCTATTTCACTGAGCTCCTTTTGAAACCGCCCAAAATACCTACTTCGCCCGTTTTTTTTTTTTTTTTTTTTTTTTTTTTTTGAAGTCAAGGTATTTTTTGGAGGCTTCAGGTTGTTTGGGGGTTCGTGGGGCCTAGGTATCAGGCCACTTTTGTCTCATAAACGTATACGATTTGAGGCCTTCTGGTGCACGTATACGACAAGACAAAATACGTCAAAATGCAGTTTGGAATGTAGAGAGAGAGAGAGCAAGGAGAGGCGATGTACGGAGCAGTAATAATGCGTAATTATCGCAAAAAGGCCTAAATGAAAAACAGTTGCGCTCGAACTGCGCACGCCTAAAACAGGAACCGGAAGTGTGGCTTTATTCAACAAAAAATATGGGCCGATCCCGGAGATAGTGCAGTTGGAAAGGGCCGATCGCGAAGGTTGTGCAGTCTAAATAACAAACCACATGGTACACTAATGCGCCCTAGAAAACCTTGTCTTTCTTTGTTGTCAACCGCTATTGACTAGCCATTTTTTTTCTTTTTTTACAATATTAAGCATACCCTGCATGTACCCGTATATACAGTATATTACATTGCTGAGTCTGCGCTATAGGTTAGCCTCTCTGCCAGAAATTGCGAACGCTGTATTCTAGACCTTCTCAATGCGGAGTTATAACGCGCATGCAGGTGTTAATTTTTGGCCTTTCGGGCAGTTGTCTTATGATAGTGATGCCACAGTTCACTGAAGAACGAACGTCGTCTTATGTTCTAAATGTTAAAGGAAAACGTTCGGCCCTGCGTACGTATTCTATCCGTATTGCAGCATAATGGCTTTGGTAACCACAGGGACTATAGTTGTGGGAAGCCATGGGTTCCTATCAAATCCCTTCAGCCAACTAACCACACGCGGGCCGCCCTATAGCAGCAGAGGTGTACAGCGTCGGGGCTTGGGCCACTCTCGCCCGTGGATTGCCCACCTGCGTCCGTGCCCCATCGGTCAGCTTTGCCGCGCCGTCACTGGGGCAGCGGGCTATAGCGTCGTCAAAGCACTGACGGCACGATCCTCTCTCGTACGCGCTGCCCCCGAGAAGTGAGCACGCATGCCGAGTGCGAGAGAGATATGTAGGGAGGGAGGGAAGGGGGGGGGTGGGGGGGGGGGGGGGGGGGGGGGGCTACAGCCACGAGGTGGGCAGAAGGGCCGCCGTATGATGGATGCCCCGGGGCGGCGGGCTTGGTTCGGTGCTCTATCATTATTTCGGGCCGGATCGCGCCAGGGCCCCAGATCCTTCAACGTCAGCCCAAACAGCGCTTTATCATTCCGCGATCCTGCCCAAAATCCAACCCGCCAAAGCCGCCTCTGTCGGAGCAGATCGCCGGCCGCTGCCAGAACCCTCCCCCCGTGGGCCACAGGCATTAGGCGAGTGCACACACCCTCGTAGACTGGAGCATCGGATGCGGGCCTCCGAGCCGCGCATTCGGAGCGGCAGTGTCTGTGCAGACTTCTGGAGAGCTGACGCAACGGAAGCCGGAGGGGCGATACATTAAGTTCTGTCCCATTTAACACCGCGATGTCTGGTAAAAGAACTCATGAAAACGAGGCAATTGCAGAGGCATAGGGCGCGATGCTTCTACTTTCCAGCGAGTTGACGTCAGCTGCATTAAAACAGCGTTATCGTTGAGAGCGCTAAATATGTGAGCGAAACGCCTGTGCGGACGCGTCATTTTAACAGGCGTCAATCGCATCCGGTTATCATCGGTAAGCTGCCAATTTATGATCACTAATGACAAAATCACGACCAAATCCTAAATGTCGTCATATGAGAAAGTGCCACAATGAGAGGTGCGACCTTGTTTGTAAAATGATTTGAAATTTAGAAAGCAACGAGCAAACCAGCAATGTGATTTAATAAGCCTAGCCTGCAAAGGAACCAATCAAATGTTCCAGTGTCCGAGGTCTCAATAGCCACATTCGGGAGGTATGCCTTCGGTAGCTTATATGTTGCGTTTCGACCTTCGCATGTTTCGTAATGAACAATTAACATATCGAATGGAATGATAACTATAGGAACGATAGCTCGTAATAGGTCCTGACTTGAACTTCGGGCTTCGGTGTGCAAAGAAAGTGCTCTATACGATTAATCATGGCACATTTATCCGGCAACATATCTGGCTCTAAACAACATCGCGATCCTTCGCTTTAGAGATACTAATAATTCTGTGGGTTGTTCTGGCAAAAAGAATGCACCCATCTTCATTTTTAGACTGTAAATAATGTGTCAACTAAGGTGTACGCTTTGCTGGTTGTGGAGCTTCCGAAAAATTTCTCAAAGGTCGATTCAGGCCAATTAACGAATTAACCTATTATCCGGCTGCTTTTGTTGTGGCCAGCGGTAATCACCTACAGTTGCGTGTGTCACATAACCTTTAAGGTTTCTAACGAATTCTATAAGCAAGTATTGTTTTATATTTTAGGTTGCCAGCTGTTATAAATTTCTTCGCTGTTCGTGCGGATGGCTTATAAAGTACAAACAAATCTACCATTATCGTGTCTCTAGGACGAATAAGTCGTCATAAAATAGTTCGAGTAGATGTGTCTCCACCTATAGGATTTGATCCCGTGGTAAGGGACTTGTGAGCTGTTATACCATCGCCGTGCGGTCGTCGTTGAGTCAGTTACCAGCGTTTACGAGGCACTTAAGAATTGTCTTTGAGTTGTCCGCAATGTTCTGTCATGACTCACCCACCGTGGTGGCTAACTGAGTATATAACGTTCTGCTGCCAAGCAGGATGTCACGGGTTCGATTCCCGACTACTGCTTCCGAATTGCAAATGGGGCTAAATGTGAAAATGCTCGTGTACACAGGTTTATGTGCCCGTTAACGAACTTCAGGTTGTCCAAAGTAATCCGGAGCCCCACGCTATACGGCGCCCCTTATAGCCCATATGCGTTGCTTCGAGGTGTTGAACCACATAACTCGTTCGTTTCTTGTTTGTTATTTTTTTACCTCGTGACTCGATATTAGCCGAATTTCTCCTATATTGCAAGCGGAATTAGTCGTCTCGGACAATACAGCTCTGGACATATGTAACTCCGTGAAAAAAAAAAAAAAAACATCAAGAAAAAGAAGAAAAAAAAAAAAGGTGTACGCGTATCTCTTCTAATATAGACCAGTTTCATATGCGATCACATGATTCGGCCTTTCTCGCCAAAGCAGATACGGCTACCAAGTGCATCCGAATGATTAGGTTTGCCTTAATGCAGTGTTCCTGCATCCGATGCGGCATTATGTAGCTCTCAAAGTAACTGTGCACGCATTCGCCAACATGTCCTACAACTTGATTCTTATGGATGGTTAATCAAAATAATTGCTTTTGGAATGAGCGCTGTCACTATGAATTCTGCAATACAGCTGCGCTGGAAAAGGAACAGCCTGTTTTCGAAAAGGATAGTCGGTCGTTTTTCTCATAAATTTTGCCTCTTACGTCACCACGGCGCAATTACAGAGGCGGTATTGGAAGACAGTCAACATATTACTGTTGTCGTTAACATTAGGTGCCATGCCAAAATATCAAACTTTACCTTATGATTCGTTTGTGACGAGGGACGTGGGGCTAATTCGCATTTTACAGCGGTCCTCCCGTAGCTTCTTGTAAAATGAAAGTTAGCACATTCTAATTTCGTCACCTTGCCTGTGGTTTCATTTTGGTCATCAATTAATATTTCACTCACTACACTGTTGTTTTTCATGAGTTTCAAGAAACACTGAAAAAGCTACCTACACTGAGCTTGTGCGAGCCTAATGACCGCCTTCGAACTATGGACGAATTTTCTCGTAATGTCCAAAGCTTGATATTTTTTATTCGTCGATGGCGGGACAATACGAAAACGGTGGCAGTGGCGCAGATAGCGTGCCAGTATGCGCCTCGTGCGTCCGTATAATTGTTATCGCAATAATAAACCAATATTTTCTAGAGGGCCATCTATTATACATTCGATACGTTCACGGTGGAGTTAATCATTGACCGTATGATGCTTAACGCATAAGCAGGTAAGAACAGGCTAAGAACAACGAACAGGCTAAATGTGTTAATGGTAGTTGTACGGTAGGTGACCCTAATCTTTGACTTAGGTATCTCTTAGTGACACTCGCACCTCGGCGTTGGTGTTCTGTGCTTTGGTGTGCGGTGATCAGTGATTTCTAATTAATTCTAATTATTCCAGACACTTCAGTAACTCAACTTCTAACTAAACTTATGCTCTGATATCATATATATAACGAAACCCATAAATTTGGTTCTGTACTATTTCTTCTTCTTTTTTTCTGATTTAATTTGAATTTCGTCCTTGGTCGTCTAAGAAGGTGAACCGGAAGTGCTGCGCAAGAAACAAGAGTATCACTCGATGCTCGTGCCACTAATAAGTACAGCTCGAGCAAACATTGAATATGACAATATACATTGACAGACCGAACCAATGGGGTTGTGCAAACAGAAGCACATCCCCTCCAGCGTCGCTTCCCGCTCATTTGGCGGAGCAAGAGATGCCGGCACGGCATCGCTGGGAGCGAAGGCAGCCATATACCTGTCACTCCAAGCACGGGCCTCGGGGGAGTGCCTTTAGCCCACGAGAACGCCTCCCTTAACGCCAAGCCATCCCGTAATTTCTAGTAATGGTAGCGTCATTGCAAGGAGCTACAGTGACGTTGACTTCGTCACGTTGGCGACTGCCTTCACCGTTCCATCACTCAGTAACCGGGATGCTTAGCCATGCGATCCCCAATGTCATTGTGTTGTTACTGGGAGCGGAAGAGAACCTGCCTTTCTCTGGCGTCCCTAATATATATGCCTTCTTGCTTTTGTGTGCTCGTGTCTTCTGGTGCGCAAGGACGTGTGCCTGATAAACTCCTTGACACAGTTTTCGTGACAAGTGCTCGATGGCAGCATTATTGACTCATTCGGTGAACTGTGTGCATCCCAAATGCCTTTAGGAATGAAAATTACAATGGTATCTGCTGACACGACTGGGGAAAGCCTCCCTTGCGCCGTTATCAAGCGATACACTCTAGCCGCTCCACTTGATCAACTTGATAACATTTATGCACCTTCGCCAGGTAACGCTCTTTTGCGCCCCCTCCCTGTTCAATACCGCTAACAATCGTGCACTGATCGCACGTGGCACTTCACAGCGCTTTCCCCGTCCACAATACTACGTCCACAGGTGTAACGTCAATGCAGCCATCGTGTTTTCTGCAAATGTGTATATAAGCCCCACACGTGCTGCTTGTGCTTTATTTTCGTCTGTTGAACTCCGCTATTCTCTGTTCGCTTCACGTCGGCGTCCTGTAGGCACATCTGCGTCTGTGCGGTGCACAACCGCGCGATGTGTCTTGCCTTGCCTATTGCATGGCTGTGCCTCGATGCCTTAGATACTCTCAGGCGTATTCTACTTGCCAAAGTCTTCATGGCATCAGCAGTTGACGCGCAACATTCCCAATGGCTCAAGTGCACTGGGATGCCTTCTGTTCTTCAACCGTACAATTATACTTTAGTCATAAGGGCACTTAGTGTTGCGATGACAACATGAGAATGATAATTTCATACCGCCCACCTCATAGTCCCTTTTCAGGCGTCAGGAAGTAAAACTTCATAAATAAATTGAAAATTTCATGTTACGCGTCATTATAGACCTTCCGGTCTTGAATGTACAAGAAACCAACTTTTGTACGAAGCGAATTCTCAGGATGACACCAGTTTCGAGATTTCTGTCCCCAAAGCGTGCGATAAAATGCATTGGCATTCTTGTTATTTTTGTCCTTGAATGCTAGCGGAGGCGTATTGTAAAAATAAAGAAAAACGAAAAAAAAAAGTGAGGAGCCATTCCACTCTGTGGAGGTGGATGACCAGCGAAGTTGTAGCACATCCCACATGGTTAGACAGGGGTACATATGTATTCATTTTCATCATTTTGTAATAGTAGTGACTTTATAATTGTATGGTTTACTTATGTTAGATAAACTTTCAAAATTTCAAACGATAGCTTTGTGATTACTGTGATATACACTGATTGATTCGGTTACAACATTAAACAGATTCATGGCCAAAGTTAAATCTATACACGAGCGTTATTGAGTAGTTGAGTGACGTAGCACTTCAAACCAAACTCTTCTAGCAGAAATCGAGAGAACCATTTCTTATCGGGTTTTGAAATAACCACATCGAAGTCTCTAACGATGATCACAGGAGTAGTGTCATCACGGCTAAACCATGCAAAGTGCGTGGTCATGAACTTCTCTATATCACACTTGGGTGTGCATGGAGATATACACACAGTGCATATAAAAATTCCGTCTTTCTTTTGTACGGCACAGACATCCCCACAGTCGGTGGCATTGTCCTCTTGTGAGTCAAAAGTGTATGGTTGCATATACATTTTGTCCTTTGCGTATATGGGAACGCCTCGTCGTGAGTCCATGTGCTGTTGACGAACGATTCCAGTATACCCATTGATTTGAAACAATGCATCTTGATTTATTTATTTCATTTATTTCATTATTATTATTATTATTATTATTATTATTATTATTATTATTATTATTATTATTATTATTATTATTATTATTATTATTATTATTATTATTATTATTATTATTATTATTATTAGGGGCGTGGAGTCTGCTTCCCCTCCGCCGCGGGTCGGCCTGACATTGTACTATCTCCGGCATCGGCCCACGCTCACCTTTACTTATTGTTGACGCACAGACACAAAAAATACATGGAATTAACCCTAGCCATAGACAGCTTTGCTGTAAAAGCAGTAGTGGTGGTGGTGATGTTCATCTTGCTACAGGCGGAGTAAGTAAGTTGTAAGTGGCAGCATATTACAGCAATTTACAGCATAATTATGGTGCTTATCTCAAAACTGGTTCCAAATTCGTTCCAAGTGGATGTCCCTTGAGAACTGACTGGCTTCAGTTCGCATATTGTAAATGGGCCCGAAAGTAACTAGACAAAAATCTGAGTAGTGAAATTTTGTTAATAGGTCAGTTATGTCTCAATTTCCTCTGCAAGTAATCTCCGCCTCTTCCAGCAGTTCAGCTCAATGATTATAATTGCGCTATCTGCAGCAGGCATTTTTTTTTTAGAAATTCTGTATAAGTCGTATTGAATATATATTACTCCAAGGATACCCCAGACCATGAAGAGCGATGTCTGCTTTGTCGAGAACAAGAGCCTGCCTTACCTGGTGCGGAGCGGCGCAGATAGGTAGAAAGAGAAAGCCATCAGAGGCGCCTGCGTTCTAGGAATACGTACACCCCACTATAAGCTGTGGATTGAGCCCAAGTGTTTCTGTTCGCAAACAGACAACGAGCTCACGGCATATTTGTCTGATTTTCTTCATATGGTTGTAACAACATAGAATGACTTCTCCAGTTTATCAACATCACTCTTTTCAGGCAGTGGATTTAGGCGAACTTTCAATATTCTTGCAGGCCTTGAAGCCAAGTTTCCCTCTTCTCTTCCTCTTACGAGGTCGTAATAAAAATATCTCAGTAGCAGAAATCCTTTGGTCTTTAATTACAGCGTACGCTTAATTGTTGTGTGCTACGTGTATCGTTTATTCACAGAAGTGGCTTATGGTGGATGCATGCGATGAAAAAGAGCACAGCGTTGATAGAGTAAAAGTGAGTAAAACAGCACACTATATGTGGCGCGGCCGTACACCAGCCGTGGATGGGACACTCGCGGAGGCTGCGCACTCTGAGGTTCACGTGACATGTGCCGAGGCCTAAAACAGCGCGTGTTGGCACTTAAGTGTCAGAAGCAAATTGTGCGGGAGTATGACAAGGGAATTGCTGAAGCCCTCCAAAAATAAGAACCGAGAACAGGAAGAAACACTGTTCAGGGGCACGAAATACTACAATTGAAATATTTATGAAGATTCACGAAACGGTGGGCTGTCCCGCAATGTATCGCTGTCACTGCTTCGAGCTTGGGTGAAAATATGGGAGCCTTTCTCACGCTTCAACCTGTTCGTGACATTTCGCCTTTTTGCGCGCTATCCCGTCGTTGAATACGAAAACCTTCACTACAGTTTCCTCTTTTCTTTCCTTCTTTTTTTTAATGGTTCAATGAAGCATACTCACTATATCCGTCTGACGAAAAGGGAAAATAAACGGACTAAACATTAGCATGGTTGCTCATGACTCGCTCTGTATATTGCGAGCGCAGCGCATGTTTGTTTTCAGACTGCGTCTGTAATTTTGGGAGGAAAAGGATAGCGGGGAAAAAAGAAAGAAGCGTTGAAGTCGACGACGAGTGTTGCATAGTCATTACCAATGCAACAACTAAAAAGAAATTGAGAAGTCCACGGTGAGCTTGAGAACGTCGAAGAACGCGCAGATTATTCCGCGTACGAGGATGAAGAAGAAAAGATGGTGGAATAATGAAAGTGCGCATAGCACGGGAAGTCTCGTAGTTCCATGTGCCATGCTCGGCATGAAATAGGACGCATGCATCGCTCTTTTCCAAAACTACACGTCCCAAATTCAAGTAAAGCGAAGGGGCGATTTACACAGCTTGGCTTCGTCGCATTACTCACAAAAGACAATTAGCGTCGCCATTCAGCAACTTTCTCCCTTTTGCATTCTACACAAGGCTAGGCCTTGACAAATGAAGTTTTTCGCAGCACGGACAGGTAGCGGCAAAGCAATACTTCTTCCCTGTAGTGGCTTCATACGGCGATTCTTGCTTTACGCTTTATTTACAACCAATGGCGAAACAACACGTGGTACATGAGTATACTCGACAAAAGACGAGGAGGTATCGAGTTGGAAAAAACGCGCAGGCTTAAGTTCGGCGTTGGAGTCGTAACGAAAGATCAACACAGTTCTGGTATGTTCGTCTTCGTAAAATTACCACAAAAGCAAGTAAGGAATTACTTAAGTGCGGAGCAGAAGCACCGGAGTGCACACCTTCTCTAAAAAAATAAGGTATCTGGTGCACTACAGCACCTAAAAACTGGTGCTGGGAAAACGCAGGTTGAGTGTGCTTGCGATGTTAAAGTTTTACATTATATATGCGGTTTTACGTGCCAAAATCACGATCTGATTAAGAGGCACGCCGTACTGGGGTGGGCTCAGGATTTATTTTGACCACCTGGGGTTATTTGACGTGCACCCAATGCCCGATACATGAGCGGTTTTCTTTTCTTTCTTTCTTTTTCTGCATTCCGCCCCATCCGAATGCCGCGGCCAGGATCGAAACCCGTGACCTCGAGCTCAGCAGCGCAACGCCATAGAAACTGGGCTACCGCGGCGGGTGGGCACTGGGCATGCGCGTGTGCGTGCGTTGTGTATGCGGAGTGAGAGAGCGATCGCCTCTTCCGGATTGGCTCGCTCCGTGATGTTTAGCTCTCTTTCCACCTTTCCCTATCGATCAACTCTTTCGCTCTCCATACTTACAATGACACAAGTTGGCCTGAGCGTCCTCATACCTTAGTCAAATATGTCCATGATACGACGACTGAGGTATTGCGTTAGTGTAATATTCATCTGGTACCATAGTGTGTGGGTACCAACGTAGCTTTGTGTGTTGGTGACCATGTATCGTGATCAGCAGTGTAAATTCTACTTTATATATCTTTTGTGTCTCAACAAAGGCCAATTGTAAAAAAACAAAAACAAATATATAGCCCCGGTACACCGTCGAAAATTCAAAATATAGGCTCTGATGGATTGTCAGTATGCAAGTATATATGTACTATCGTTATCCCTTTTCATTGCAGTAGTAAGGGTTTCACAGCATTTGTGATTGATTCTTGTTTCTCTTTGTATACTCAGTTGTCTTAGGCTGTTGGTTAGCAGCATGTCTCTATGTACATTGTAACTTCTGTCATAACGCTTTGACTGTGTTTGTTGTCGAATCAAACATGTTAAAGCTGAAGTGCACGCTATTGTTTTTATTTATATATTTTTTTTTACAGCATGCCATTCCCTTCTCCTCATATAGAAATCAATTGTTGCAGCAAAGCATGTACGATGAAAATACACCAACACATCGAATACTGTCAAGTATGTATGCATGAAAAAATCTATACGTAAGGCATGGCTCGATCGAATCACAAATTAGCCAGTTTACGAAGAGAACAGCGTGGCATGGCGTATTTTGTAAAACCAATTCGGGAAATACAATTTTGAAAAAAAGAACGCTTGACCTCGAACATCAATTATTAAACTGAAGTCACGAATTTCTTGTATTATAGAGGAGTCATAACCATGTACCTTGTAACTGCAGAACTTTTCAACGTTAAGCAGGCATTTTTTTGACAAATTTTCATCCCTCATAGCGTCTTAGACCATGTAGCAGGAAACATGTGCTTCGAACCCCTCCCGCTGACTCCCCAGCTAAATCTTTGATTATACTCCAGCTGTTCCTTGAGAACACGAGAGTATACAGCGAACGCATGCCTCACTTTGCGTCACCGCGAAGTAACTGCAAGATGCGTCCGCAAATATCGCCTGTGCGTACGCGCTTTGCATATCAGAAACCACTCCAGAGTATCGGTGACCGCAGAACGTGTGCGATTAGCGAAGCACAGGCTCGCGTGATGTGTGTACATGTGTTAGCACTAACTCAAGCACGAAGCGGCACAATCACAGGCGCCTATGAATAGCTTGTTGGGTAATCTAAACTGAAGTAAAAAAGAACTCATTTCATTTCAGAGGAAGGCAGCTGCCAATCGCAAAGTGCGACGTTGAAAACGAATTACACACTTACAAAAAGAAAAAAAAAAGAAAGGGGGAGGAGGGAAGAAAGAAGAAATAATTAACATAGGTGCGTGACGAACACATCTCGTCGCCCCTTGAGGGTTCTATCACGGAGGCTCTAAAGCAGGGTGTATAAGGACAGGTGACCACGTGAGCCGGTGGCGACAAAAAGGGCAGGCTTGCATGGATGGATAGACCAATCTAAAGAGAGAGAGAAACTGCCTACAACGCGTTGTCAGGGAAGGAAAGGCACGCAAGGACGAAAATTTAAAGAAGAAAAGCAAAACTGCACATCCGAAAGTGTACAAGTACATGCGAGCATGTGTATCTGACGGCGAAAAAGTGTGCATATATAGTATATACACACAGAAAAGCACAAGCCACGCCGGACAGGTCACCACTGCAGCGCACGGTTTTTACGACACGCATAAAGATCAGAGGAAAAGAAAAATAAAATCCCGCGTTCGAGTCTTCTTCTTCTGACCCGCGAAAATAACACGCCGCTGCCGCGCGGCGCTGTCCGGTGAGGGCCGTCGGCGCAGCGCGCGCGGAGCGAAGCGGCGCGCCCGCAGGAGCGGAGAAATCTTTATAGGGGCAAGCCGCAAGGAACACGCCCGCGTTGTCAGGGGCGTCACTCGGGCCGACAGGAACCTGCTGAAGACAATAATTACGGCGCCAACCGAAACGTCGCTAGCTTTTCGAGTTGTCTGCCCTGACGGCTGAGCCAGGGAGAGCGGCTGACACGAGGGGAGCGCCCGCGTCGCCGCTTTGCGCTCGCGATGACGGCGAGACCTCGGCGGAGGCACGTCAGATGTGCTCGTCGCGCTCCTGCCCTTCGTTTTGCCTGACCTACGTGACGCCGAAGGCGGAGGAGAGCCGCAGGAGCGACAGAAGAGGGTGGGGTCATGGGAGGGACGTATATGGTTAGCGGCGCGGTGACCGGTGGTCTCGAGTTATGAGCCGGGGTTCTGTGCGCGATGGACAAGCTGTTGCGCTGTGGGCCGACGGCGACACGCTAAAGGAACCGAACGTGTTATTTAGGCTCCTGACGTGACTCGCTGCCGCGCCTCCTGGGACGGAGTCCATGTTGGACACGGGCTTTCCGACCTGCGCGTTTCGTGCCCCCAGAAGTGAAAGCACAATACAAAGGAAGAAGGAGGGAAGTCGCACGACCTTGGCAGAACCAGCCGTGTTTTACAGAGGGAGCTTGTATACGTGCCACAGTCACCCTGGATCGACTCTGCTGGCACACACACTGGTGTTTGTATGTGTACAGTCAGGTGTCTTGCCATAATTTCCTGAATCATACCGATTGAATACAAGCGGTAATATACCACGCCACAAGATACTGGCTTACTTATGAGGATTTATGGAAGAGTAACGAACACCAAAGAGAATGCAAGCGAAACGTACTGTATCCCAACTGAATAAGGAAATAAAGGACATCATTGGGTCAGGAGCTGTATAACGCCCTGAGCGGATTAACGACCACCTGTCACCACGCAGTCAACAATATTGAGTTAAATGAGCAATATATATCAATAATAAGTTAAGCGAGATTGATAGATTATACTTCTTGAAATGCAAATAGGCCGGTGTTGCCATGAGCGGTGGCTTGATACACCATAAATAAGGCCAGAACGAAATCCCGTGCTTGAAATGTCTGCACCAGGTGACTTTTATGCCCAACGCTTATCGATAAAATAACGTTACAGTGCATTGAAAAAGCATGCAGAGACTCAACTTGACCATTTTTACACACTTTAAGTGCTCTGAAGAGACCCACATACGCGAAGATACCGTGAAATCCGTGACGTCATATTGAATTAGTCAGCGCTATGGCTTATGCACAATGTTGAAAAACTTTTGACCCTTCATTTCTCGCGTTGTCTTGGAGAACTGAATACAGAGTTTGTAAATATTAATGCAGTTTAGGCGGACTGATTAATTTAGCGGGATGCAGGAATACCGCTATGGGTGAGTGTGTAGTTTTTAAGTTTCGCGGGAAGGCACTGCTAAAACGCAAAGGTTGCAAATATCATAGCGGATAGGCAAAACCGTTTTCTGACGCACTATTGGGCCGGTATTTTGTAGCGATGCCTTATGACTTATTCTATTCTAGTCTTATCATCCACCGCTCACGGCCGGCTGATCCCGTTGATAACGCGAGCGGACCGTCGCTGTGACCACTGACAAAGCGCGATAAGCTCGAAAAGGCATTAGCACCGGAAAGGCATCGCTACAAAATACCGGCCTTGCTTATTTTTATGCCGTTTTCAGAACACCCAACATTCTCCCGTAGCCTGGCACGTTTCATCAGCGCTTAAGTGAGCTGTTGTTTGTAAGATTAATTGGTTCATCACTTAATATGCGTTCCAGCGCTTCAGCGTCTGACAGCTTTCACAGGCACATATGTGATTGCTGAGCATATATGCTGGATAGACGGACGCTGGACAACGTCCCAGCCAGCGTTAGCAGGCAACCACTTTCGGAGGACACTATTCTCGGCCCATGGCCTCATACTGTATACGTAGATCGCACCAAGTCAGGTCGACCTCTGTGTCTTTTCTGTAAATAAAACGTCTCTCTCGCTCTCTCTCTCTCGGGTTTTTCACTGCTTATACTGTACGCGCACAGAGGTTCCGATGAAAGAAGTTTCGATGTCGTTATTCCTGTTTACTTCGGGTGATATTACTGCAGCGCGACTAAGACACTCAAAAGGCTAAATGTCATTAAGCAGTGCTCGAAGTCGCTTAGTATATGAGATCTTTTTCTTCCTTTTCTCTCTCTTATTTTTTTTCCTTTTTTCTTTCCGTACTTTGAAAAGGCAAATATCAGGCAAAGCCACTGCCGCCAGTTGCACCACGCTGTCAGGAGCAAGATTCCACAACGCATGTCAGAAGCAATGTGACGTCTGCTTCTGTCAGTGCTCAGCAGCATCGTGTGCGTATCTGTCTTCGGAGCTTTTTCTTTCCTTTTTCTTTCTTTCTTTTTTTGTGTGTGTGCCCCAGCAGCACGGGGTCGCGTGATGTCCAAAGGTACGCAATAAAGGCAGGCCGCTGCACTAGGAGGAGCTGCAGAGCTCAAAATTTGAAGCGCGCACAAGGCCGCGCACTCCTGACAGAGAGAAGAGAGCGAGGGAGCCAGAGGAAGGCAATTGAAGAAACCCTCCGCTCGATCGTCTTGGTTCGACAGCGTGGCCAATGCAAAGATGACGGCGACGTCAGTGCCCCGACATCTTTTCCGGCCGCGTCCTCGCCCTCTTGAGAGCGCCAGCGAACGCTTCTGTTGGGAAGGCGGGTTTCCCTATTTGTTTCCTTCTATGGCTCGTGTATTTCGTGCGCCGGAGTGCCGCGCACGTTAAGTACAAGCTGCTCGGAGAGGTTTTTCTGGAAAGGCAAATAACGATCCGATAAGCTCGCGTCCCGCCGCGAAAGGCGGCTCCGTGGATGGAGGGCAAGCTGGGCGCGAGCACGGCGCGTATATGACGGGCAGCGCAATAAAGGCGATCCAACGAGCCTGACAAGACGGCTTGCGATGACAGCCGAACGTATACACGCGTGGCCTGGAAGCGCCGCCGCAGCCGCCGCTTTGTGTGTCGAAAGGTGCTCGGCGGCAGACGCGCTTTGAGCCACGCGCGGTTACGCGTGCGTCTGTCTACGAAACAGGCAAAGATGGAAGGAGTTCGCCCTGCGGTAGCAGTGCGTGGCATGTGTGCGTGGAGTGTCCGCATGAGGCGCTCGTCAGATCGGCAGGCTTTTCACTGCCGGCCTCCTCATTTTTTTTTTCTTCCCCTCGCAGCGACGCCCGTGATTTCGAGATTCACGTGACGTGGCCAACCTCCCATTTTCGCTTCGTTTCGCTTCTCGCGCACAAGCAGCCTTCGCTTCGCCCCGATGCTGTCACGGCGCGACGGGTGCCGCTTGAGCGCATAGCGGCGTCATGCGGGCGAGACAGCGTCGCGTTTCCTTCGGAGAGATTGCCCCTTGCTCCGCGCACTTGCTGCAATGAAGCGGTGTCCGAGGCGTATTGCTACTGGTGCCAAGGTTGACAGTTCGGGTCTGGACCGTGAAGAGGGCGCTCATTATGGTACCACGGATGCCTTGTGCGTATCGAGCACAACCTCACGGAATGCGCTAAGTTCGACCAGCAACCAGGTGCACTTGGCACTCGCCTTGACGTCTAATAATGACGTCCTTTAGCTGTAAAGTGCGTGCCGTTGTTCGCAATACCAGGAATTAGGGACATTTCGTACAGTTTCCTTTTTTCGCCACCACGTGGCGTATCGACCTTAAAGAATTCGAAATTCCCGCTATGACGTATGCTATGACGCACAACTAAAGAAAGCGCAATAAAAAGAAACACACCCTGAAGCTGTGGCTTCACCTTGGTGCTTGGAAACGAGCGCGCTTGTGTATCAGCGTTATCTAGAAGACGGCCAGCTACTTGCTCTACTGACAATGAATCGACGGTTTTGCTAGACACTTCGGCAGAAAGCTCGTCCGCATTCTGGAGAGATGTCTGATCGAGATAACGGCTTCCGCGAAGCTTCCGATGAATATATATATTTTTTCCTTGAGCAGACTTTTTATTTGTACACCTCTGTGGCCACGGTCTTGCGTATACGTCAGGGTTCTGTTTCATGGGTTTCCTATAAAACTGGCGTGATCCATTGTTTAAGAGGAAGCTTTAGCTCGGGCCTTTCTTCGATGCCGGATTATCAAATACATGTAAAATGCATGAATGCTTTCATGAGAAAACCGCTGAACCGATTTGAATGAAATGTGTTGCATTTAAGAGGGAAAGTTAAATTGCAGAGACTGCAGCAAATAGAATTTTCGTTTAGATAGTGTAATGTTTTCAAAGAATTGCAGGATGTTCGTAAATAAAAAAAATAGAAGCATGAAGTTTACAAATCTGAAACTCAGCCATTAAAAACAAATATGGCATTTCTATAAACTGCACCCGTTGGAGCATCAAAAGCGAACAATTTTTTTGCTTTAACTTAAAACTTACGTGAATTTGTTATAATGTTTGAAAGGGTTTTGCAAATGCAACATTCACAACATAGTGGTATATTTCAGGAAGGTGTATGATATATGATTGCTATCCGCTTTCGATGTATTATTAGGTGCAGTTTACAGAATTCCGATATCATTTTTAGCTGCTGAGCTACATAGCTCTATACGCCAAGTTTTTTTTTCGAATTTTGACAATTCTTTAAAATTTGACGTAAGAAAGGTAGACCAGCCTATAATAAAATATCCCTTTCGGCAATCACTACACTTCAACTTTTTTTTCTAAATTCATAATAACTCATCAGATTTGGTGCATCGGTTGCTCTGAGAAACTATTGCCGATTTCCCATGTATTTCGATAGGAGCCCCCAAGCTCAATGTTCCCCATAGTTCGAGCTTGAATAATATACTTGTTGGCAAGATACGTTTGTAAACGTGTGATCGTGGCCCAGTGAGCTAGAGCACTGGCGTACTGAGCTCAACGGCAGATGATATGTTTGCAAAGCGTCTTGGGAAGGAATAGGAGAAAAGAAAGGGAGCAAGCTGGTATGTTATTCAGAAGCGTGTCTGGTTGGCTAAAAATTACTAAATGCGTTGGTCGTCATACCACCTTCCGTTCCATCAGCATAATTTCTATTTCATTCCGCTAGTATTGTGCTATTATTGTCAATCAATCGAGATTAGAACACCGGTGTCATGGCATTGTATTCCGTCGCAATTCTTTATCGCCGTCACTTCAGAATCATCTCATCGTCGTCATGCCGTCGTCCTTATATGCCTTCGTCGTTCTATCGACATAATTCCTACCTCGGAATTCCATCGTCATCACTGCATACACCGTCGGCCTGCGGTCCTTGTTCTACCATCGTGAGGTAACATTGGCGAGCGATGGTCATAACAAATCGGGTCAATCAGGGAGACAGTGTATGGCCGCATATAGCCGAATCACTTGAAAATGAGGAGAAACACTACGGATTCTAAACAAAGATGTCTTAGCTAACACGGTGTGTCGCTTCTTGTTCGCTAGATTGCGTAAATGCTAATCGCATTAACTTCGATAATCATCTTAACATGGGTTCTGCAGGAATTCGTTTGTCTTCGCGACACTAATGAATTCTTGTCCACATTGTTCCCAGCCTATTAACACCTCGAATTCCTAGAGGTGATCGTGCTCAGGCATGTGACGGACGACCCGAAGTTTGATGGAGGTAGCGGTATGATTTCGACAACGGCGCCGCCTATCGACTAGGAGAAACACATTTGGGTGGGTGGGAATAGCGGCGAAAGGCACACTTCATCAGTTGCTAGACATCACAGATTTGAATAAACCTGACAAAGAGTTAGAAATATATATGCATTGCAGTCGCGCTAAGAAATTGAAAACTATTGGATTGGTGCGAGACTCGCTGCAAAAACATTCATTAGGCTGTCTCAGGTATCCGAGCTATCCTTAACGGGAATCAATGAGATGAGTTTCGATAGAGCTCCTTACATTTTTCAAGAGCGGAAGACGTGCCTGGAGGCAGAGTCGACGGCAATATTTTGTTGCTGCACAAAAATATCTAGATTTTCGGCATGATCATTTTAACGAAAAACCAAAAATTAAATAACTTTTCAAGAAGTACTTAGAGTACATTGATAAAATTGTAGCAAACAAATTCTGAAAAGTTAATTTGCAACTTTTTTGTGTCCTAAGGCACAGGGCAACTTACTACTGGTTTCCATTAATTTTCTTCGTTATATTTTCAAGCGAGTTGAATATTCTGCCGTAGGCTATATCACAATTAGCCCAACTAATTAAACTGAGACTTTCAAGTGTATATTGTTCTTGGACAAATGTTTTAAGACTACGCGGATGCTGCAAAATTTCTCAACATTGGGGAGGGGAATATGAAAAACAAAACAGAAATGCAAAGCACTTTATTGCCTCATAAATTTTTATTTTGAATGCTATTTCCACTCATTCAGTGGCGCGACCCTCGTGTTCGCAGCCTTGTATGTATTTTTGTAGCACTAGGTGCGTTGTCTGCGAATTTACGTGAATAAGCAAGCAGATCATACTTTAATCTGGCGGAGAAAAAAAAACAAGGAAAGCCTACGTTGTTAGATGCACTGTACTGAAACACAATTAGACAGAGTCTAAATTTGCATATATTTCTAAACAAGGGTGCCTAAATTGTCGATTGAAAAATTGACATCATTGTAATGAAGCCGAATAAAGCAATAAAGATGGCATGTTCCGCGTGAAAATATGATGAGAGTTAGCCTTGTGGGTCAACAATTTCTGTTTAATGAAAAAAAAAAGCTTCTAGTGGCCGTGTATTATCGTATTTCTGAAAACCAGTAACCAGCGTATCTAAATTTACATTCGCGCCAAAATTAGTGGCTCGAGTTCTATCACTGTAGGTACACCCGAATGACTATATGAGATTAAAAAGTGAGATTAAATGGCGGGCGGCGGCGTGTATGGTAGTGTTCACCTATGCCTTCGCTATAGTATGTTGCCGCACACTTTAAAGCACGACCATGGTGATCAACCGATGTGCTTTTTTACAACTGCATCCCTAAATGTAAGCCGGGGTTCTCCCACTCCCGGTGGTTGTTGCCAGCCTGATCCCTCCCTATTTTCCTAACTATCCATTGCATGGTTTGTTTTCATACCAAATATTCACATAATAATCTGTGGGTGTTCGGCTAGTAATGAAATGTTCATTTCTCTCACAGTTAAATTATCAAGTAACCATAAAGAAGGGATGCAGGGCAAAAACTTGCTATGATGCAGCTTGAAGACCGCCCAGCGGCCGTTGATCACATGACAGTATCTTCACAATAATCGAGAACGCGAGCTAGCTTCGTAAAGGCAAAAGGGCTAATGGGTGGAACAGAACCGGGCCGGCCAAAGAATGGTACTTTCAGGCTCGGGCCAGGCCCTGACCTGAAAAACCGGCCCGTGCAGTGCTCTACTTCAGATAGTCTGATCAGCAGATTCCCATACTGTCATGTAGTAGTGACGCTGAAGTAAACAGTCGTAAAACTGTGTATGATGAAACTGATTCTTTATTGGGCGAACATGTGCCCACAAAAGCAAGCTACACTCAAAGCACAACGAAAGCGGTGAACACAGTCGGCGATGGTCGAAATCTGATCAGCGGCGAAACGCGTCGGCTTTTATACATGAGTCATCGAAGGCCCCAGAATAACCCCTGGTACCCGCATCTCTTCCAGAAAGATCTAGATAATTCGCGTCTCTCATACAATCAGATTACATGAGCGTCGGTGACAAAAGACAACGGATAGAAGCATCGATAACGTTCGAGAAACTTCCCATACATGCAGGCGCGTCCTGTGCCTAGCGATAAGGTTTAACATTTTTAGCCGGTGAAAAGCGGTCGCCGGTGAAAGATAAACATATATACGTGTCAATACCCTCCCCTTAAAAAGCATCGTCCCGATGATACAAACAAGAAAGCGAAAACAAAACCACGCGTACAGAGAGAGAAAAAAAATGTCTCAGTTTCGCCCGAAAGGCGAAGCATCAATTGCGATAGCAAATTAGTAGAGAGCTATTCGGAGTAGGGATAGTAGTTTTATCGGCTGCATAAACTTGGACACATCCGCTTACTAACTGAATTAACAAGCGTGGTGTCAGCGCGCACAAGCAAACATGAATAGATCACACTGAATGACCGCATACAACGACTATCAAAACGTTGGCAGCAATCGCAGCTGCCGCAGCGGGCAAGGTTCGTGGGGTCTATCGCTTCAAAGGAAACTGAGCGGCGGATGCACAGCGCATACAAAGGTCAGAGCCGTATTGAGATAGGAGACCGTGCGGGCGACGGCCACAGCCGGGCAAAGTACGAACGGAGTTGTTGGCAGAGTAGAAGCTGCGCCCCCCCCCCCCTCCCTCCCCGCGCTGCCTTACCGCTTTGCTGCTTTCGCGTGGGAGATAGAGTGGCAAGTTCCCCTTACGCCCGATTGCAAGATACGCCTTTGGTGCCGGAGCACAGCGTCGCCCCGCCTCCCTCCCTCCCATACCCCCACGGCCTTTCGCGCGACGGTCGCGTTTGCTTTCGGCTGTGCGTTCGCTCTCCGTGATAGCGCGCGCGTCCCCCCCCCCTCGCGCTTTCGCTCGCGCATACGGCGCAGCGGCGACGATTTTATCGCCCTTGGAATCTATACGGAACCTCACGGCGACGGCGACGGCAGAAATCCGGTTTAAGTGTCCATATAATTGCTATCGCAATAAAAACAACAACAAACAATAACAAAGTAACAAAGTACCGAAGTTCGTCAGCGGGCGTAGAAAGGGCTAAGACGCACCACATGGTTGACTTCACGCGTAGAGTTTCTCACTATATTACCTAGAGGGAAAACTGGCGCTGCTGCGCTGTGGTATCCATGGGAATGCCGGTATATTGTGACTTCGGATTGGCATCGTTCTTGGAGAGCCAGAACGCCTTGAAGACGCGCCTGGCTAGCAGCGTTCCGTCTGTCACAATGATTCATTTCCTGCTAAAACAGCACGTAAAAACTGCTTTAGCTTTATTATTACACAAAAACATGTTTTGTTTAATTTTGACGACATACTATTCAATGCAGAATTCTATGGAACGTAAAAAGTATCAGCTGGCCGCTAAAGTTGGAGGGCAGACGAAAAGATTCTCCCTCGCTTTGGAACAACTTGTCGTCTGTTCTTACTTTTCTTCGCTTGATTCTGCATTGCAGGTGAGTAAACTTTATTGGGAGATGTAATATGGGTGAATGAAAGCCTTTTATGTAGATTTCATTTTAAGAATGCGTTATTTGTGTAGCCATATAGACACGTTTTAGACGGGGCCTCGTACAACACCAGCCAACACAAGCCTCGCAGACACATATCCCGTCATTCCCATGAGGGCACGGCGCCCTTTAAGAAAATCGCATAGACGGTGGCGCCAGTTTACCCTCTAGGTGTTATAGTGAGAAACTCTATGACTTCACGTCGTGCCCGGCGCCGCTGTGATTACGAAATGCCGTCTGGCACGACCTCATAGTCCAGTGTGCCAATACGTCGGATGATCTTATATGGTCCGAACAGGGGCGGATCCAGGTTTTTCTGAGGGGGGGGGGGGGGGGGGTCAGCTTCTGTCAAAGATGATGATGATGATGATGATGATGATGATAGTAGCCTTTCTCATTTACCGAAATACACTGTTTCTGCTCACGATAAACCCGCGTTTTATACGGCTAGAGCAACACCTGTAGCCCGCCGTGGTGGCTCAGTCAGCTCAGGTGTTGCGCTGCTGAGCACGAGATCGCGGGATCGAATCCCGGCCGCGGCGGCGGCATTTCGATGGAGGCGAAATGCAAAAACGCCCGTGTGCTTGCGTTGTAGTGCACGTTTAAGAACACCAGGTTGGCAGAATCAATCCGGAGCCTTCCACTACGGCGTGCCTCATAATCAGAACTGTTTTTGGCACGTAAAACCCCAGAAAGAGGAAGAAGCCCTATAGCGAAGCCAGGTATCGGTTTCTCCGAGCATAAAGGAAAAGGACGTTACCCAATACAGCCATGTGCTTGGCGGCTGTGCCTGATAATACAGGGTGTTCAAAACTAAGATTTATGGTTTTCTTAAAATTAGGCACTGGGAGGCACGAAAAGACCACCTGTGCAAATAACTTATGTGGCTAGGTGGGCACAAAGTGAGAGGATAATTATCGCTGTGAGCAGCCGAATTCACTTAAGTTGAACAATTATTTTTTTGTTGACTGCAGTAAGTGGGTATGTTTGTATTGAAAACTTAGAGACAGTAGTGTTTCTACACAGTATCGGTCGGAAGAATTATTCTAGCGTTTTCGTGCTCCGAGATATCCGACTCCAAATTCCTATTGTCGTACTGCGAAGAGTTATGGAATTGACGCGGGAGTGGTTTATGCTTTGCGTTGCTGTGGAAGGGAGGCATTTTGAACCTTTTTAGGGCATTGACATCCTGATGGGTGAAGTGTTGTCATGAAATTCGTGCATGACAACATCAAACTTAAAACGGCAGTATATATGAAATATTCGTTAGCATAGCTAAAAAGGTTTCTGTTGTTGATGGTGTAGTTGTTGCTTTTAATTTCAATAAAACTTACAATACTTGGAAATCAGCAGTCACTTTATTTGCGTAGCCCAGGAAATGACCATGCCCGGTCGTCTAGTCACCATTACGCACGCGCATTGCCCTCCGGCTTCTCCGCTCGCACCATTATCTCGGCATAGCAGCTGCCGCCAGCTTTACAGGCTGCGCGGTCGCGTGTTATGACAGCGGTTACGGGTTCTTCGATTTCTTTTATTTCGCCAGCCGTCAGGGGAAGGGGGACAGTTATTATCTTTGCCAATGCATCCGCCGCGTTGTCAGACTAAACGCCGCACCCAACAGCCGCGTCACATCATGGAGGAGCTTTGCGCCAATCCTCACTCTCTTGCATGCGTAATCATGCGAACGACAATTAAAATTTGGAGTTGGATATCTTGGAGAATAGACATGCTAGAAGAATTCTATTAAGTGAAACTGTGTAGAAACACGGCTGCCTCTAACTTTTCAATACAAACATACACACTTACTGCAGTCGATAAATAGTTAATTATTCAATTTTAGGTAATATTCGGCTGCTGACAGCAATAATTATTATCTCACTTTGTGTCCCCTTGGCCACATAACTTATTTGCCCAGGTGGTCTTTACGTGCCTCCCAGTGCCTAATTTTAAGAACACCATAAAGCTTAATTTTGAACACCCGGTATATCTAGCCTGTATTGTTTCTTAAAATAAAATTTGGGATGATCTGTCACAGGTTTGTTATAAATGCGTAAGCACGGGTCCATCTTTGGAGTTCTGTTGGGACATCTTGATTTCCTTAAGAAGATTGTGTTCGGCTGAGACACCTTCGTTTGCTTTGGAGCTCCAACGCGGCAACCACTACGCTGGTTGTTTACGATATGCGAATCACCGCGTATGAAGAAGACTCACGACGCCACCTACAAGAACGATGTGGCCTAGTAGCCGAGAGCGCGAGCCAGCGTCTACATGTTTTGCTTCCCACGCGACGTCATCCTTTTACACAAGGCGCGCATCTGCTCCCGTTTCTCTAACCACGCGTGGTTAGCGGCCAACGCCCGCGCCCTGGCGTTGGCCGCTGACGTCACGCTCCCCCACTTCGCAGCCGCTGCTCGAGGCTTCGCCCCGCTCCGCGAGAACGGCCACTCAGATAAACGGATCCGACGGCTTTGAGCCTCCTATGCTTAATGTACGACAATAAAACTGCGAAGTTACAATGAAAAACTTGAGCGTACGAACCATACTGTGCTCGTACTGGATATTGTCAACGTGTAATTGTGATCACACTTCTTTCTGGGGTTTTACGTGCCAAAACCAGTGATCACACTGAGTGCTACAGTTTAAAAAAAAAGTTGCCTATGCGAAGTTCTTAGTTTAGCTGTTAGTTGTTATTATTTATATATGAACACTTCAGCGAGAGATCTCTTTCATTAAGCAGGTTGGTCGCGGAACCGATGACTGCCAATGAGGCAACCGATGACACCCCAATCGGGAACTGAGTTGATCAGTTGCGAAGGCGCTCGCGCAGACATCTGCGTGCTTGGCAAAAGGCACGTCCCCTCGTTCATTCGACGCCACCGGTGGGAAGAGTAAGGCACGGCCGGCGCCAGGAGGTCCAAGGTGTTCATGAGAAAAAATAACTACGGCAACTTCGCGAACACCACACCCCTACGGAATACAACTAAGCTTGTGAGCGAGCTAGCTTTACTTCTACATGGCTCATACCACTGGTACTCGCGAAAAATAATTTTGAAGAATGCTGGTGGCGATACTTTTTTTTTGCGACAGGGCCATCCCCTGTCAGCGAGGGGGCGATGCAGAAATCTGAGGGGGGGGGGGGGGGGTCAGGACATCCGGACATCCCCCCTGGATCCGCGCCTGGGTCCGAAATAGCGACGTAACAGTTTCTCGCTAAGTCCTCGTCGGCGTATCGGAGTCCAGACCTAAACACTGTCGCCGGGCTGGTACTCGACGTAGCGTCGTCGAAGATTGTAGTGTCGGCTGTCGGTCCTCTGCGGGTTCTTGATGCGCAGGCGGGCGAGCTGTCGGCCTTCTTCGGCACGCTCCAAATAGCTGGCAACGTCGAGATTTTCTTCGTCGGTGACGTCCGGTAGCATGGCATCAAGCGTCGTTTCTGGGTTCCTTGCGTAGACCAGGTTGAACGGCGCCACGTGCGTCGTTTCTTGCACGGCCGTGTTGTATGCGAAGGTCACGTGCGGAAGGATGGCATCCCACGCCTTGTGTTCGACGTCGACGTACATTGTCAGCATGTCGCCGATGGTCTTATTTAGGTGCTCGGTGAGGCCATTCGTCTGCGGGTGGTAGGCGGTGGTTCGGCGATGGCTTGTGAGGCTGTATCGCAGGATGGCTTGAGTTAGTTCTGCCGTAAAGGCTGTACCTCTGTCGTTGACGAGGACTTCTGCGGCGCCGTGACACAGGAGGGTGTTCTCAACGAAAAATCGGGCTACCTCGGCGGCACTGCCTTTGGGCAAGGCTTTCGTTTCGGCGTAGCGCGTGAGGTAGTCCGTAGCTACGACGATCCAATTATTCCGGACGTCGACGTCGGGAAAGGCCCCAGTATGACCATCCCGATCATCTGGAACAGTCGGCAAGGTGGCTCGATCGGCTGTAGAAGTCCGGCTGGCCTTGTCCGCGGTGTTTGCGTCGCTGAGAGTCTCGGCATGTCCTTACGTAATGGGCGACGTCCGGCAGAGAGGCGAGGCCAGTAGTATTTTTCTTGTATCCTCGCGAGCGTGCGGCAAAACTGAGGTGTCCAGCCGTTGGTCGCTATGGAGAGCTCGCAGAACCTCTGAACGCAATGCTGAGGGTACCACGAGGAGGTAGTTGGCTCGAACAGTCGAGAAGTTCGCCTTTAAGAGAATGTCGTTTTGCAAGAAAAACGACGCCAATCCTCGCCTGAACACCTTGGGCACAATGACGGTCTTGCCTTCCAGGCAGTCTACAAGGCTCATTAGTTCCGGGTCAGCTCGTTGTTGTTGGGCCCCATGAAAGTGTCGTCATCCTGGTCGTCCTGTAGCGGCGGTTCGACGAGGGTGCCAGACAGGCAGACAAGGACTGATGGGTCCCGACAAAGTGTCGTCATCCTGGTCGTTCTGTGGCGGCGGTTCAACGGGGGCGCGAGACAACCAGTCGGCGTCAGAGTGCTTTCGCCCAGGACTTGTAAACGACCGGTGATGTCGAATGCTTGAAGTGTCAGACTCCATTGTGCGAGGCGACCTGAAGGATCCTTCCAGTTAGCTAGCCAACACAAGGCGTGGTGGTCGCTGACAACTTTGAAGGGCCTGCCATAGAGGTAGGGACGAAACATTGATGTAGCCCAGATGATGGCGAGGCATTCCTTTTCGGTTGTGGAATAATTTGTTTCCGCCTTCGACAGCGACCGGCTAGCGTAACTTACAACCCTTTCTAGTCCGTCAGTGCCTCTGCACAAGCACAGCGCTGAGTCCTACACTCATTGCGTCGGTGTGCACTTCGGTATCGTCTTTTTCGTCGAAATGTGCAAGTATTGGCGGCGATTGCAGGCGTCGCTTCAGTTCTTCAAATGCTTCGACTTGTGGCGTCTCCCAGTTGAACTCGACTGTCGGCCTTCGTGAGGTACGTCAGTGGCTCAGCGATCCGTGAAAAGTCCTTCACGAAGCACCTGTAATAGGCGCGCAGTCCAATAAATCTACGGACTGCCTTCTTGTCGGCGGGCGGAGGAAAGTAAGCGATGGCCGCAGTTTTCTGTGGGTCAGGGCAAACTCCAGACTTGTTGATGACGTGGCCCAAAAACAAGAGCTCCTCGTATGCGAAGCGGCACTTTTCTGGCTTTAACGTGAGTCCGGAGGTCTTGATAACTTGAAGAACTTTTGAAGGCGCCGGGGGTGTTCCTCGAAGCTTGAGGCAAACGACGTCGTCCAAATAGACGAGGCAAGTCTGCCACTTCAAGCCTGCCAGTACATTATCCATGACGCGTTGGAAAGTCGCAGGTGCCCAGCAAAGACCAAACGACATGACCTTGAACTCGAACAGTCCGTCTGGTGTTATAAAGGCAGTCTTCTCCCGGTCCCTCTCGTCGACTTCGACTTGCCAGTAGCCGGTGTTGAGGTCCATTGGCAAAAAGTACTTTGCGTTGTAGAGTCGATCCAAGGCGTCGTCAATACGTGGGAGAGGGTATACGTCCTTCGTCGTCATTTTATTGAGGCGACGATAACCGACGCAGAAACGTAGCGTTCCATCCTTCTTCTTTACTAACACCACGGGGGCGCCCACGGACTCTTGGATGGCTGGATGATGTCGTCGCGTAGCATTTCGTCGACTTGTTGCCTTATGGCCTCGCGTTCGCACGCCGAAACTCGGTAGGGGCTCTGACCGAGTGGGCGGACATATTCGTCGGTTATGATGCGGTGCTTGGCGACAGAGGTTTGTCGAACTTTTGACGACGACGAGAAGCAGTTCTTGCATTGCAGGAGCAGAGCTTTTAGCTATTCTTTCTTATGATTGGGAAGGTTCTGATTGACGTCGAAAGTTGGTTCAGGTACTACAGTAATCGTTGCAGGTGCACTAGAATCCGTGAAGCGAAAGCACCGCTGGATTGTACTATTTCGTCGATGTAGGCGACCATGGTGCCTTTGTTATTGTGCTTGTATTCGTGGCTGAAGCTCGTAAGCATCACTCTTGCTTTGCCTTCATGTAGCTCACCTATGCCTCTAGCGACGCAAATTTCACGGTCGTGCAGCTAAGTGATGATCGCCCTCGATGACACCCTCCATGTCTGTAGGCACTTCGGTACGACGGAAATCATTACGCTGGAGCGAGGCGGAACGGTGACTTGTTCTAGCACATTCAAGGCATGGTAACTGGTGTTTGTATCCGGTGGTGTCGCGGTTTGCGTTGAAAGCGTTATCGACTTGGACCTTAAGTCGATGACTGCACCGTGTTGGTTTAGAAAGTCCATGCCTAGGATAACATCCCTGGAGCCGTGCTGCAGGATTACGAAGCTCGCCGGGTAAGTGCGTTGTTTACCGTGACCTCGCGCTGTGCAGATTCCAGCCGACGTTACTAGGTGGCCTCCCGCTGTCCGGATATCGGGTCCTTGCCAGGCCGTTTTCACCTTCTTCAACTTGGCGGCGAACTCGCCACTGCAGACGGAATAGTCGGCTTCAGTGTCGACGAGAGCGGTGACATTATGACCATCAAATAGCCCATCTAGATCGGTAGACCATCGTCTGGCGTTATGGTTAAGTCGTGGCGTCGGATCACGGCTGCGTCGGCTTGCTGCGCTGCTGCTACGTCGCGTTGGTATGTCTACTTTCGGCGGCGAAGTGTTGTCGTCAAGGCTCTTGCCAGGCGCTATGCTGATACCTCGTCATGATGAGTCGCGAATTTAGTTCGTCGGCGGTGGAGTATCTTCAGCATTGCGTCGTACAGCAACGGCACCTCCATCGGTTGCTGCCTTTAGTTCCCCGGGTAAGGGCTAGGAGATCGGCTCCGGGTTGGGCCGGCATACAGCCGGCGATGCGGCGAGATGTAGCGGCCTGGTGACGGCGAGCGTGAGGGTCGTCGTGATTGCCACTGGGCTCTGGCGAGGTAGTCGGCGATGTCACGTGACCGCTCGCCAAGCTGTGGACGTGGGGCGCTGACGGCGAACCTTTGCAGGCCCACAAAATCAAGCTACACTCGAAGCACAACGAAAGCGGCGAACACAGATGGCGATCGTTGAAATCTGATCAGCGGCGAAACGCGTCGGCTTTTATACATGAGTCATCGAAGGTCCCAGAATAATCCGTGGTACCCGCGTGTCTTCCAGAAAGTTCTAAATAATTCGCGTTGCTCATACAATCAGATGACATGAGCGTCGGTGAGAAGAGACAACGGATAGAAGCATCGATAACGTTCCAGAAACTTCCGATACCTGCAGGCGCGTCCTGTGCCTAGCGATTACGTTTAACATTTGTTAGCCGGTGAAAAGTGGTCACCGGTGAAAGATAAACGTGTATACGTGTCAATATGATTATGAAAGATTGAGTAAAACAATTTAAGACGTAACCTGCTTCCCTGTTCAAGCAAAAGGATCCAGTCAAGTTATTTTTTCCTCTTGCACTTAGAAAGTGGTTGTATATCCCCAGGTCGAACAGTGTCGCGACGAATTGGACTTTTTCTAGAGCATTAATATACAAAAAATTATTGTTGGGCTTTACGTGCCAAAACCACAATCTGATTATGAGGCACGCTGTGGTGGGGGACTGCGGATTACTTTAGTTCACCTGGGGTTCTTTAACGTTCACCCAATGCTGCATTGATATGCACATCAGAAACCGCATTCAACACAGGGCATGCCTACGCCAACTTTGGTAAAATTTGTTTTTACGCTGCTCTTTTACGTTAATACTTATGTGTTTTAAACTTTGTTGCAAGTGAAGGGCATGCCCGGCATTTCTAACTACGGTATTTAGATGTTATGACCAAGAGCCATCCTCTGACAGCATAAGACCTAAATATTTGACAGGTGAATTATTTTTTTATTTCAACTGGCCACTTAACAAATACTTATATCTGATTTTGTAACATTTTGTAGTGAAGCTAATGTCTACATAATTATTTATGTTTAGGGCCATGCTATTAGTGACACAACATATTTATACGCGCTTCAAGTCGGCCGCCAATAAAAACAATGACTCATTAGATGCCCTTGCACACAGTACACAATCATCCACAAAAATTGTATCCCGGTTCAATAATATCACACATATTGCTAATAAAAAACCTTGGACTCGGCCGCGCAACGCTTGAAACAACGAAGCTGTGTGATCGTAGCCCAGCATTTTCCGGAAGTGCGCGCGAACTTTTCATCTTATTACTCATGTGGACGATAATTTCTTTTCGCGCGTCTCGGACTTACGGCCGACACTGCGCGTTGCACAGCGCAGCTTGCAACACCGACACCGCGTTCCAGGAGACCCGCTCCGTGAATGCGTCGCTCTCTCTCTCGTTCTCATAGCACGCAAAACCTCTTCACCTCGCAGAGCACGAGCGTACAAACGCGCCAGCTGTGGAGGAATACGACGACGCTCGAACGCAATCATATGGTTAGCATAAATGCATGTTCTGGCAGCGTGGCTGTATAGCCTAGTACGTTGTGTAATCTGAATTTGTTAATTACTTACTATGTTCCTTTTAAATTCTTTGTAAGGTCAGGTAATATGGTATAATTGTAAAGCTGCCTTCGTCGTGCGCACTGAACTTTTTTCCACGTACCACCAGCTAAAATTACATGATTAGAAACTTACTTTTTAATCATTGCATTATTTGTTTAGCCTGCTCAACCCACTTCCTTCCGTAATCCCTTCGAGTGCTGACGGCGCAAATAAATAAATTATTAAACTGTAAAAAATATTTCTTGGATGAGAGGTGGTCACCTCCGGCAATGTTTCATCATCATCATCAGACTATATTTATGTCCATGGCAGGGCGAAGACCTCGCCCAGCGATCTCCAATGACCCCTATCCGGCGATGTATAAAATATGCGCATTATTTAAAGCTACATAGTTTACCACTACGTAGCTAAACTCAGTTATTCTTCTGAAATAACTAGTCAGTTGCTCCTCTTAGCCGCTTATTTTGTCTGTGCATGAAAGTCTCTCGTTTTATTTGCTCAAATAACAACCTAATTAACAATCTTTTGAAACTTATATCGCTTTGGTAAATAAGTTGCTATGTGTTTTTGGACTCACGCGCTAAAATAAAAAAAAACTTACATTGCTTTATAAATGCAGTGAATGAAATTGCTGCGAAAAGACAAAGCCGTGTAATACATTTGAGCTTTTCATTACATGCCTATAGCCAGGAAGTTTATGCAACCAAATAATTGTGTATTATTACATTCTCAAATTCCTACGGCATTTACTCTATGTGGAGAAGCCAGTTTAACTTTTAAATGATTCACAATTCGACTTTGTGATGTTTCGACCATATATTTGATAGATAGAAATGTGCATGACCAATAGGAA
This sequence comes from Dermacentor silvarum, assembly GCF_013339745.2. Taxonomy (NCBI): domain Eukaryota; kingdom Metazoa; phylum Arthropoda; class Arachnida; order Ixodida; family Ixodidae; genus Dermacentor; species Dermacentor silvarum. Next base: position 21,913 of record NW_023606711.1, on the reverse strand, counting down.
CATATGTTGGAGGCAAAAATTCTTAGCAAATTTTGCAAATCTGTGTTTACCAACTGAACAGCATATTTCTACCCTGGAACAGATAGGAAATTGAAATGAATCACATGCATAAAGGTTTGCAGTGCGAGTATTATGAAGTACAGTTTCAGTTTTATTTCTTTCAATTTATGATATATGATAGTTGATGTGATGACTTCAATTTCCTGTTTTATGTTTAGGCTACTGACACTGCACAAACTATATATTTTTGTCATAACACGGAATACAGGCGAAGAGTGCGGCTCATAAACACATCGGGATAATGAGGTGTAATTTGTGGATACATTTCTCGCTATGGGTAATATAGGAGCCCCTTTCTCGCAAATATGTCTTGGTTGAGAGCGCGTGTGCTGAAAGTAGACTGATTGTCCGCGCTTTCCGTGCAGCTACCGAAGCGACTGTGACAGCCTTTCGCTGTTTAAAGGTTTAAGCCTTTCGATGCCAAGCGCCTGAAATATACACAAACAACGCGCTTGTTCAGAACCAGAAAGGTCGAAAGCATCATGCGAAGGGAGGGATTACCCTTGTACGGGTTAGTTGCATCCTTGAGCAAAAAAGAAAAACCGGGGAGTGACAAGTCATTTTTAACGACGGGCTGGCGCTCTTATCGTTATCACAAAGGACGACTTGCGGCAACGTACTGCGCTTTGTCGGGAAGCTGTTATGGTTCATTCTTTAGAAAGGGTATTTATTTTTTTCCGCAACGTAACTTACGTCATCGGGGCAGATTTTAAAACATAAAGGTCTTGGGTCAGGCGGTGGTACCTAGGTGACATGAACGGCCGAGAAAAATGGACTTGTACAGTCACTTTCTTTTGGAAGCGAGGATAACGTTGTAATTTTAACCACAATAGCACTTCGTACATGGCATTTTCCCTAACAGCTTAACAGAAGGCTAATCAGTTCTCATATTAATAAACTTATAACTTTTTACCAGAGACACTCTCAGATGACTTCAATATATTTACAATAAAGGGCTCCATAATTTCCACCATGGCTTTACGTAGGTACGTTGGCGCACTTCATGTAATAATCCCGGTCAGCTGACTCACATATAGAGCATTACTAATCACATCTACCATGGCCTCGGCTACATCCCAAGAAGCAATTTTCTACCTATTTTGATTACTTAAGACTCGGTAGGCTTAAGACAGGCCAAAATTCGAATAGGAATGCGTACTATGGAATTAGTATGGAACCTACAGTGATCTAGAACGTATGCGTTACACTCGAGTCTGTCCAGAATTAGACAGTAACATTCATTTACTCTGACTATTCATCTATCATCAGTGTTAATAAACTAAACGGATGCTGTGCCGATCTTTCCCCCCACCTCACCCCAAATTCAGCTGGGCGCAGGCTACCACCCTGCGTCTGCTACAAACAAATACGTACCCTTCACTCGCCCGCCTCCACCTTATATTCCCTGAAGTCTACAGTACACCTAACTGCCGGTGCTGTGACACTCACCCGGCTACGCTTCCGCATGTGCTGTAGGAGTGCCCAGCACTGTACACATACATTAACACCACGACCCCCTCGTCGAGGTTGCGTGAGGCTCTGCGGAGCTCCGCCCTCGACGACCCAACCTGGGCGACCCAGCACGCCCGTGAGGCGGCGGCGAAGCAAGCCCTCGACGTCCCCTCATGGGAGGCTTAGGCCCGGCCATCATAAAGTGCTGGCTCTACAATAAATGTTTATTCCTCCTTCTGAGCTTCTATCGCTAGGTTTGCGTCGTGAAGTCACCTGAGCTTGCACAAGTTCTACAATTATACGCTCCAATATCCCATCACCAAGAGCTCGGCGCTTGTCATCACGAATAAGCTAAAAAGCAACCTCGCCTTCAGAACGTATAGTCAGCGTCACAAGCTTTCGTACCCGGAAGGTGAAAAAATATTTATATTTCTACGTCTTAGTCACGCATCGTAGTATTCGGATTTACAGCGTATACTGGTCTAGAGTAAACAAAACAAAAGTTTTGCATAGTTTTACTGGCTGCGGGGTAGCTGCGTTGAAAATGAACTTATTCGCAGAACCTCGGCCGCGTAAACTTTTGGCGGCGACTGCGCGATTGAACACCTGCATTTTCTTTATTCTGCACACAATTTGTTTTTAATGAATGGCCTTTCAGCCAACATCATGCAGTGCTTACACCTGGTTAATTTTCAGGACAGCAGATTCAGACATGACTTATTAAGTAGAAGAACTGAACTATTATGTAGCACGTCATTATTATCACCAATCAGGTGTAATAAATATATAAACAAATAAAGGATAATAACATTGCCTATGAAATTTTACAAAATATCAGGACTACTTCAAAACTTCGCCTGTTCGTCTTGTGTACGTCCCTATACTTTCTAGCAAACTGAAAGGGAGAAATTCAAGGGTGAAATTGACATCTCTTGTGGCACCATGGCAGAAAAGGGAAGGTGTAGCTTAGTGGGCCCATATGAAATGATCAGCTGCGATTGTGCTACTCACGCACAAGGAACGACACTTTTGTATTTTTTTTTACAGGCAGTAAAGCGATAAATGGTGTCCGTGGACGCTGGAGTGATCATGACAATACCACCGTACCGATATGGCTGATAAACGATTCTAATAAGGGAACATTTCTGCAAGCCTCACGGTCCTTTCTCATGTTTCTTCTATTGTCGAAACACGTTAAATTTAGCGTAGGAGAAAATTCTTACAGAATTACTGAAGAATTGTACTAGTAATTATATCATGGTGCTGCGATCTGATTCAGCAATAGAGTTAGTTAAGAACAGAACAGCAGAATGCCATAGTAACTTTGTTGATTCTAGCCGAAAAAAATGTCTTCTTGCCACGCTTTGTGGGCATAACTCAAAAAGGGTGTGGTCTGTGATTGGAATAGTTCTCTATTTTTACACGACAAACTACATTAACACGCCCCGGTGTCTTTTCGCATTATTTCCAATACTCCTCTGCGTACGTCGTGGTAAAAGGATATGAAGACCTTTAGTATTTCGGGAATTTCGTGAAGGTACATGGGAATGGTTCAAATGATAAGACACGTGCGCTGCATATTGAGGATAGAATGTTTATGTTTCGAGGTATTGGTTTGTACTAAGCAAAAAAGCTTGTGAAATAATTCGGACAGCCTTCATTTGCACCGAAGATCCGGTACGCAAAAATTCTGCTTTGATATAATGCAAATATACTCAGTCAAATAGCTTCTGTATTCCTTTGTAAGAATACTACGCTGGGGCTGCAGCCAAGTTTTCTACTTCTGCGTCTTTTAATTGCACTCACGGGAAGCTATTTATTTTTGTGGTACGTTTCAGGCTGAACAAAAGTCGCACAAACACGCCTTTCCATGACATAGCTGAATAGGCAAAAATATTTCTTAGTAGTGTCTTCATAAATGCTTGCCTTAAGAAAGAAATCAACTTTGAAAACACAAAGTTGGGTTTATTGTCTAAAATACATTACACCTAAAGCGCAAAAGAAGTTTGGAAGCACGTTCGCATGTTCACGAAACCAGCCAGCTATTTTTTTTAGTAAGACGTTGGTACAGTAGAATGAAACGAAACAAGAACCGCAACTAAATGACCTGCGTTTCGGAATATGCCATCTGGCGTGAAACGGCCAAACTAAGCAGCGACAAAGTGATAAAAAAAATAGCGGCGCCGCTGGCTTCGAACCTGCGAACTGCCAATCGTGGTATCAGCGATCCTAATCGGTGGTCGCGCAGAACGCTCAGCTATCGGTTTGAGTGCGGCCGGAGGCAAAAACTAGGTTTATATACGTACCACAATAAATTCTGCGACCTTGTTATGAAAACTGCCATTTTGGAACGACTTTTTTGCCATTTCAAGAGTTGCTGCTGCAACTAGCTGAAAGCCGAGGCATTGAAGTTGATAAATCCCCAATAATACGTCGATCGATGCAATAGGCTCATCGCAAATTGCTTTTTACTGGCCAAAAAAGCCTCGAAAATTTGGCCTGTTCCATAGACTCCCATACTTCGAACTTCGCCCGCAATTTGGAACGGGTTTTCTGTCGTAATTAATGGTACCGCTTGCATGAGATGTCGGGCTAAGCTCCTAGAGCCTATTTCCACGGTAATATTTTGAAAGATAGCTTCTATGATTAGTTATTTGGGAAAAACGACGCTCTCCCATAGAAAATGCGCATGTTTTCAGAGGCGGCCGCTAGAGGCGCTGTTCGGCGATGTCCCAGATTCCTGGTATTGTATACCACGAAGACCAGTGGACTTAGTCTGTATGAAGGATGCCTCTTGTGTGGAGCCCGTGTCATCGTTACCAAGTCCCTGCAATCCCAAGTACTTAGGCTTTTGCACGCCGGCCACCCTGAAATTTAGAAATCAAAGTTGATTGCTAGGTATCATGTGTGGTGTCCTGGAATCGACAATGACATGACGAACCAGGTGCGGAGCTGCGCTGTTTGCCAAGCGCACAAGAAGTCTGCACGGAGGATACCAGTTATGCCATGGCCATTTCCTGGTCCAGGATTCATGATGGTTTTGAAGGTTCATTTATGGGACACTACATCCTCGTGATGGTGGATGCTTTTTCCAAGTGGGTAGAAGTTCACCCTGTTCCGTCACCATCTGCAGAGGCCACGATCTCTGTGTTCAGGACTGTCTTTTCTCAACATGGTCTGCCAGACATCATTGTCTCCGACAATGGGCCAGCGTTCACCAGCAGCCAGTACGCTGACTTCCTGAACAGGAATGGCATCCGTCGCATGATGGTGCCACCATATCACCCTGCTTCTAACGGGGCTGCAGAGCAGGTAGTACAGACTATCAAAGATAAACTGAAGAAAAGCACACCGGGTGAGTTCAGGACACAAGTGCCAGGGTGCTCTTCTACTACCGCTCAACGCCTCATGATGTAACAGGCCGTGCGCCATGCGAGTTGCTCATGAGAAGAATCAAGACGCCCTTGGATGTCAAGCGCCCAAGTCTTCGATCGTCTGTTCAACTGTAGCAGATAAAGCAAAATCTACATGCGCACAAGGGTTGCCGCATTGCGCCAATAATGGACCCAGGTGCCCCAGTGTTCACCACGAATTTCCGATCAGGTCCACCATGGGTACCTGCTTCTGTTAGCAGTCCTATGAGTTGCGCCTCAGCTGAGGTTGTATTACAGGATGGAACTTTGAGGCACAGACATGGGGACCAGATTCTCCCCAACCTCGTACAGCCGACACCTCCTACAAACACTGTGCCTCTAGATCAGCCAGCTGAGCAACAAACAACAGCGCCTGTGGAGCCTGCAGGAGCTGCTGCTGAGCCAGAACAGCCACCAAGTCAACTGAGCTGCCAGCAGCAGTCTTCCCATTGGAAGGAAGCCCTGTCGCACTGAGAAAAATTGCACGGACAAGACGCCCTGTGAACCGGTATTCTCCATGACAAGAACTAAAGGGGGAGGAGTGTGACAATTGATAGTGTTGTGCTGCACTAGCTGTATATATAGCGCCACCGGCTACTAGCGCCACCTACTGCTGCGAGCAGAAGGCGGAATGGAGAGGAGGGCTGGGGAGTTTGGGGAGGTCGCAATGAAGCACTTGTATTCGTGTTCGCTGTGAGCTCGGGTCTCGGCCCCACTTCTGTCTACATGTTACAAACTTCTTCTGTCTACATAAGACAGTTAGTAGGCAGTATTGCGAGTAAATCTGAAGAAAAATATTCAAGAGGCATTCCACTCTGCGAAGGTGGATGACCAGCAAAGCTGTTAAGCAAAGCACACACAGGTGATACAGAATTTTGATGAAAGACACGAACTCATTTTCGTAGATGCGTTGCTCCTGGGAGTGCGCACTATACGCGGCCTCGCCATTACGACGACAGAAGAGAAGTGAAATTCAAAATGAAGAATGGCACCTTCTCAATACACGCGCGACGGTGCAGCCGCTCCGGGAGAGCGGCAGGAAAATAGGCACGCAACCGGCTGGAACGCCAACAATGAGAGAGCGGTGCGAACACAGACATGGCCAACGCGGGTGGGCCTTTCGGGCTGAGATCTGGTGGTAGTACTGTTGTTCCAACAGTTCCTGAGACCTCTTTGGGTCCCATTTGTGACAAGGGCAGTTCAAGGGCGCGTTACAGCTCCCATAGCCTACCACCCGGAGGCCACAGGGCTATGTGCCATTGCGGTTGGGCCCTTTCTGCACAATCACCAGGATCGGCCACATTTTTGCCTGCGCAGAAAAAAAATGAGGGGAGCCCTAGCCATAAACACCTCGCTTTAAAATCCAGCTTTTGCTTCGTCTATACTTTTGAGGTACTGTTTCGTGCACTGGCAGTAACGGTCCCTTGATTCGGGAGAGTTGTTTGTCCCAGTTGCTCTAAGAGGCGTTTCATCAGCAGGCACACGCCTACGCCCGAGCGCATGCACACCGGGAGCCGCGAGATGACCGCGCCGAGCAGTTCCAACCAGAGCCCATACCATTAACCTACACGCACATCCTACAACACTATCGCTTTCACAAAGGACACTACCCCCACCGCCTAATGCTCTGACGCGAGAGGAAGCCGTAATATGCCGAAAACTCCAAACAAAAACATATCCACAATTCAGTCTTTGCCACGCCATACACCCTGCGCTGTACTCCTGTAAATGTCCACACAGCGATCAATGTGCAACGCTTTACCACATGGTATGGGATTGCGCAAACACACCACAGCTCACACCCATAACACGCCCCACCACACAGCAATGGGAGGCAGCGCTGTCCAACTCCGACTCGACGGACCAGCTCAACCTGGTCAACCGAGCGAGAAGGGCAGCTAAGGCCGCTGGACTCCTCGACTGAGGGGACCACCCACTGCAGAGCGGAGGATCTACCTACGCTCGCGTGCTCTTTCGATTAAAGTTTATTCTCTCTCTCTCTCTCTCTCCTGTTCAGGAGGCATTTTAAGCGTTTGCTTGTTAAGAATTGTAGGAATACATTTATTTGATTGCGATAGCAAGTCTATGGACACTCCAGGCGCATTTCGGCCGTCGGCGTGGCCGCATTCGTCGCCGTCGCCGTGAAGTGCCGTATAAAGTGCACGCGTGACAAAATCGTCGCCGCGTGCCGTATGCTGTATATGCGAGTGAAAGCGTGCGAGGGTGGCTCAAACCCCCGCACGCAAGCAAGCGAAAGAAGCAGGAAGGAAGCACGCCGTCTGCCAGTCGCACGCAACGCTCCGGAGGGAGGATAGTGATGGGGGCTCGTTTTACCCGCGCGGCCCGAATGCCCGGAAAATTTCAGGGGGGGGGGGGGGGGGGGGGGGGGGGGGGAGCGGGCGCGTTCTACGCCGCGCGCGCACGCCCGCGCAGCTGTATCGTGCAAGCCATCTGCGGCGGGGGCAGAGTCCGCCCTCCGCTGTGTTTTCGTGGCTTAGTTCGCGTTGATGCAAGCGGCGGCACGAAGGTCAATCCACTCGCTACTGCTTCCGTGCTCACTCACTACAGCCTTTTGACACCGTTTTGACACCCTTGCGTCTTACCTATATGCAAACGCTCCCCCAAGAATTTTGATGAAGTACGAGTCACCATCTTCATCGTCTTATATGAATAAGCTAATAGAGAAGATGACTTGGCGAATTATGATGATGAGTAAACGAATTAAGAGGATGACTCAGCGAGTTAAGAGGGATGACTAAGCCAAGTACACTAAGCGAATTAAGGGGAATGACTAAGCGAATTTAGAGGATGAGTAAGCGAACTAGGAGGGATGACTAATCGAACTCTATAGATAAGCAAATCAATGGGGATGTGTATATTATGTGCCCGTCTTTAATGCATCGGCACTTGGAATTTCGCCTTCAAGTCATCTTAAGGTTAACATAAGAGACCCTTTGAATTTTATTCGAAGACTGTATATGTTGTCCGTGACTGAGCGTCATGTTAATCAAGACGAAGTTGACAAGACGCTCGGCGAACCATCTTGTAGTCCATATGCGTAACCTGTCGATCTGGTACGAAAGAAAGACGGCACATGGCGATTCTGCGTGGATCATAAGCACCTTAACGAAATTACAAAAAATTTGCAGGACTAACTTCACGATGAATGCCGACGGCAATGCGTTTATTATTGAATCAATATAACGACACACTGTATTGCCGCCGTCGAAATGATGTATGTATGAGGCGTGTATTGCTGCAGCACTCTTGCTTCCTGCTTCAACGATGATAATGATTTATTGGCACCCCCTTTGAAAAGGGGCTGTGATACATAGTTACATAACATGCTTTACTTAATGAGGTATGCTATACATGCTTTTATTTCTTGCATTTTTGTATTCACCTCCGTGATCTCGTTAACTTTCTCAAAACTCCGTTATCTACCTAGTACCGCTACCTATGCCGGCAACGAATCCGGTAGTATCAATCTCTTCCCTGGCTTTTTTCCACCAGTACTATAGACGTGATTCGCTTATCTCGACTGCAGATCGGTTGATGCTTCCTTGCACTTTAAGTCCAAGTGCAAGAAAAGTTTACGTTACCTACGGGTCTCAGTCGGTGAATCTCTTAGCATTCCCTTAGGATGCACTGAGTAGAGCACTGCACGGGCCCGGGCCGACCCGAAAGGCTGGGCCGTGCGAAGCGTTTGTCAGCGGGCTCAGGCCGGGCCCGGGCTTGATGCCGCGGGCCCGGGCCAGACTCACGCCCGCTCATGAAAGGGCCTAAGTAGGCTTTCGAGCACACGCGACCGTTATCCATTGCATGGTTCAATGCATTCTGTGCCAAGCTGAAGTGACACGTGCAAGATGACTGTATATCTTATCAAAGAAAATTTTAAAGCAGGTGAAGTTCTCATTTTCAACAGCGGAGCTGTTTCAGCCGTGCGTAATTTGTCTGCTGAATCCAAAAATGTGGGCCGATCCTGGCAGCAGTGCAGAAAGAGTACAAGCGCAATGGCACATGTATACACCTGTGAAGTAGCGAAGCTGAGCCTGGATAAGTCTAGCTACCGGTGGTGGGTCTACTTAAACTTAGTCATCGATAGGCAATTGATAGCCAATCAATAGCTAGTCGATAATCAATAAATTGGTGGACCGGTGGACCATTAGGGTTACAGAATGGATACCAAGAGAAGGGAAGCGCAGCCGAGGTCGGCAGAAAACCAGATGGGATGATGAAGTTAGGAAATTTGCAGGCGCAAGTTGGAATACTCTAGCGCAAGACAGGGGTAATTGGAGATCGCAGGGAAGGCCTTCGTCCTGCAGTGGACATAAAATATAGGCTGATGATGATGATGATGAATCAATAAATTACGCGAAATGCTGGGGATGACTTGGTTAGTGCTTAGCCTAGCCCAAATACGTGGCCAATACCTTACGATAGCCAATCGATAGCCAATCAGTAGCTAATCGATAATCGATGAATAATCAGTAAATTCCGGAAAATGCTGCGGATGACTTGGTAGTGCTTAGCCTAGCCCAAATACGTGGCCAATATCTTGAGATAGACTATTGATAACCAATCAATAGCTAATCGATAATTGATCAATAATAAATAATTATAAATAAATTGCGGGAAATGCTGGGGATGACTTGGTAGTGCTTAGCCTAGCCCAAAAACCAGGACTAGCTAGGTGCCCATCAGCTGCGCTGTCTCTTTAGCATTGCGCCCCAGTGCAAGCTACGCTAATTTTTTTTTCTTTTCCACAAAAACGAACATCGTTACCGCGTAAGGAAAAATAAATTATACAAAGAACCGCTCCTCAAACCATTTTCATGTTACTGCTTTTGCGGTCGCACTATTACGAGTGTCGATACTATTGCATTATTTTAGCGCTACGGCCAGTTACTTTTGTGCTTCAATGCATAAAACAGCGTTTTCCTCAAAAAGTTAACTGGAACGCCCATGCATTTCGTCAGACACTTTCAAAATTATTAACTCGAAACTGGTTCAGTCCTGAGAATTCGTTCCAACTGGATACGCCTTGCAAACTCAGCGGCTTTAAATCGTAGATTGAAAGATGTGCTGCAAAATAATTAATTAAGAAGTTCTTTAGCGTAATTACGTTAAATATTCAATTAGGCGTTTTGACCATCCATTAGGCCATCCATGTCAGAATCAGCTTGGAACTACATAAAACAATTACCCTCCTCAGAGCGTCGTCGCATTAATTCGAACACAAGAAATCCTGAGATATGGTTAATTCCATACTTCAGAGCATCAGTCGATAATACATAACCTACCATTCACTTTGAAGAAATACAATAAATGTCGATAATTTCAGTCAGAAAGAACTCAGCCCATACTTTGTTTGCTTGTAATGTATCTGATATGATTATTATACTGCCTTTGTGCTTGGTTCTGAGATATATGTACAACCTGTTTCGTTTTCTTAGCAAATGTTGATCTTGTAAAATTCACTGTCATGCTATGTTGTATAGCTGGTGTTGCATTGTTTTGTATAGCTAGTATTGCTATTGTAGTGTTCCTTAAAATGCATTCTGTTCAAACTTTTTCCAATTCTGCTAACTCGCCATGACGGAAATATTATCTGTCTTTATATTCATATAGCTATTTCGACCATGAGGAATTCCAGCGAGAGCTGGAAATATATCAGAATTATTGTACATGTGCGCACATGGTTTGCTTTACTATTGCCTTGCTTGGTCTTTTGGGTCACGTCAAGCTACGTATGTAGCTTTTAGTCCAAAATGACCGTGCAGCGTTTTAACTGGAGAATAAATTGATTTGGTTTGATTTATTTCGTCAGACACATCGAAAATTAATATCTCGAAACTGGTTTAGTCATGAGAATTCGTTCCAAGTGGATACGCCTTGCGAACTCAGCGGCTATAATTCGTAGATTGAAAGATGTGCCGCAAAATAATTAATTAAAAAGGTAATTAGCGTAAATACGTTAATTTTCAATATGGCGTTTTGATTCCTCGTGGAAGTAATGGCCGCCTCATCGAGTAGTTTAGATCAAGGATTGTAATTGTGCATTCTGCCACAGACAATTTTTAAAGATTTGGTTCAGCTAAAAAGAAACACCCTGTCTATTTGCGTGCAAAATGACATCCTAGAACCATATCCTACAAATCAAGGTTAGTGCATGCGCACCAGCAGAAAAATAGCATAACAGGGAATGGGCCAGATTACTGATCTTCCCGTGCGAGAAACAAACATTTCAGTCTTTTATTGTTTATATACTGCCGCTGATTAAACCTCGAGAAGGTGAGGCTTACAGATACGGTACAATCTGTAAGCAAAAAATTCTTTTTTTACTTACAGGCTGGGCCTGGTCATGCACACGCGGCCCTTAGCTAAGCTTAGTAATGAACGCCCGGGCCCGGTTTGGGCCCGCAGTCAGTAACACGGGCCCGGGTCGGGCCCGGGCTGGTGTCGGTCATGTACGCCCTGGCCGGGCTTTGTATTACGGGCCCGGGCTGGGCTAGGGCCTCGTAAAACGGGTGCGGGCCGTGCTCGGCCCGAAAAATCATGCCCGTGCAGTGTCCTCCGGATTTTTGCTACAGCATACGCATGCCTCATCTAGTTGCGACTATTTGCTCTGGTACAGTTTTGCCCTTAACGCAAACAGCTCGAGCCTGAAATCGGCCAATGCTGCCTCCGCCGACGGCGTCCTGCGATCGTAACCGCTATCGCTGGAAATGCGATAAAAGCACCCGGTTCCCGCCGGGATCGAGCCCGCGCCCGCTTCGTGGGAGTCAGATACTCTACCACTGAGCTACGCAAGCATTTACTATCGGTCACCGGAAAATGCGCTTTAAACGGAGTGCAGACGATCCGATCCTCTGCCAGTATGGTGGCGTCATCTAGTTAAGGCGCCTGCAAACTTAGCGTGCGCATGCGCAGACGACGAGATGACATTCAAACGAGGCGCGCAATAAAAAAAAACGCGATGCCCAGCGTCCTCCAGTTTGGTGGCGCCATCTAGTTAAGGTGCCTGCAAGCGTCACAGGCCTGCGCGGCCAGGCATGATCGGGCTCAGCAGACTGCTGTGCAGAGAGCAATACGAGCCGCAGCTTGCCGTCCACGCCGGGATGGCAGTCCAGATCGTTCTCGCCAAAACAAGGCGAAGAAACTTTGTCGCGAAGACCCTGGTGTGCGTGGTGACGAAATTGGAGCTACGCTTGAGCTGCTCCACCAGCTGACGCTGTGACTGTACTAAGTGTGCAGCGCAGGCCTGCGACTTTTTTTCTCACTTTATTTGATGACCCCTGGTTGTCTCATTACATATTCAATTACCATGTTTTTGGTTTCCAACTTTCTTGACCTCTTCCTTCATTCTGTGTCCACGCTTTTCAGGTACTTTTTCTATTTATACATCTTCGGCACTTTATCCGCCCATATATTTTCATCCATGCTCCTTAGTTTGCTTTAGAACAAAATTTCGCTCTGCGCTTCGCTGACTTCAAAAGAGGCCGATTCCATGACACTCTGCACTGCCTCTATTTGTGGTTTACCTTGGGCTCCCAAAGCCAACCAGCCTACCGATCTTTGGTTAACTTCCAACCGCGTAAAGATAACACGATTTTCAGCACAAAAGGTCATTTGCGAATTATAGCAGTGGCATCATTACTCTTTTCCAGATTCCACGTGCCACCTCATATTTATTTTGTCACGAATAAGTTATATGTTTCAATATGGCAGCAATCTGCTCCTGGCGCGCTTGTGTTTCTCTTGTCTCCTTGCAGCCGTGTGGCGCCTTACAAGAAGCTTCTTTCCCGGTACACGTGGTCATAGTGTGTGTTGCGCCAGCTAACTCCCGTCCCCGATAAAATCGCACCCGCCGATCCTACATCACGTAATCTCTTTACGCCCGGTGACGTCATCCACGTCTCAAGGCTTCAGGCTGCAACTCCGCGACGGTGATTCTGCCGCGGGGTACTATTCTACAGAATGGATTCTGCTAATTAAGAACAGGCCTACAATCCCGTGGGAGAAAAGACAACGGTGTCGATGTTATAACATTGCTCAGGCTGTTCACTGCGACCAGTGCTATGGTGTAGCTGTACATACAACTGTATATAGCCTTCTCCTTGCCTATTCCATGTAACCCATTAAATTTGCTTCGACTTCAAACAACTTTTTAAGGCTGAATAATCATCCTACACTTACATCACTTAGCTGTAGACGTAGTCTACTGACGTCCCCTTTTTGTACAAAGTCATTTATGTAAATATTAGCTTGTCGAATCTACTAACTTCTGCTTCACTGCGAGAGCCGCATAATAATATCGGGGAACATAGGCCATTCCACCGTCCTGCCTCTTTCAGGAAGCACTCACCCTCCAGAGAAGGCAAAATAATTTCAATCGCCATTTTCTCCATTTTGATACCTCGAAAAATGTGTAGTTTTCTTCTTGTTCCGAGCTTCACACTTTCTCTTAATACTTCTTACTAGCTGCCCTGCACTACTGTATTCTCATAGATTGGCACTTTTTTCCGCATATGTACTCCGTCTCTCAATTGTGTGTTATTCCATTATGTTGCTGGTTATCCAGTTACTGTTTCCTTCTATTTTTTCATCCAATAACTTGTCGTTGCAGCTGCACATTTTTCTTCTTTTTTTCGTTGTACCAGCGCCCCGGGATTAGTGTTGTTACTAGGCGCGTTAAATATATTATTGATTGGTATTGATTCACGGATATTATCCATGATTGAACCATTTGAGTGATGATAATCCCCCATAGTGGGTAAGAGCCACAATATCCACGGATAAGAAGGTCGGGCTCGGAATGGCGGCGCGGACGCCGCTTCTGCTGCTGATCGCCTGCGTGGCGGCGTCCGCCGTTCTCCGGCAGGCGGCGGCGATGGTGGCCGTAGGTGGCGGCGGGTTCTACCACCCGGAGGGGGGAGCTGAATACCACGGCGCACCGCCGGACCGCGCCGACCTTGACAACGCTCCACAGCCGGGCAGCGTCCTCGCGATGCGCGGTCGCTCCGCCAGAGAAGGGGTCGGTCGCAGGACGGCACAGATGGCGGGCGCGCAGCCTCGGTGCCGCGAAGACGCCTACTTAGAGCTGCGCGCCATGTGCGAGCGCAACCTGGAAGATATTATGCGCCTCTACGCTAAGGGCGTCCACGGGCAGTCTTGCCAGCGGCTGTACCAGTACACCGCTTGTGTGGGCAAGGCGTTGAATCGCACCCGTTGCCACCGGCTGGCCGAGCTGGCGACGCGAGAGCGCCAGAGGATGCGCTCCAACGTGAACGACTACAACTGGAGCTGCTCAACGACCAGCAGCAGCAGCCGCCAGGAGTACGGGGGTGGAGAAGTAAATTGCGATGGAAAGGAGCTCATCAACCACCACATGAGGTGCGGGTCGACATTCCAGAACTTTGTCGGATCCATCAACGTGTACCAGGAGCAGGCGAAGGCGTGCCGCGCCGTGCGTGACTACAAGGACTGCGTGAAACCCATCTTCCAGAACGAGGACTGCCAGGGCAACCAGGAGCTAATGGACCGCTTGCTGCGGTTCTCGCACACTGTGCTCAAGGAGTACAGCTCGGCCTGCAAGGAGCAGCGCACTGGCGGGGCTGGAGGAGAGTACCAGGATGCTCCTGGGGGTGGCGGCAGCTACGACGATGACGACGGCGGCCTGGGCACCGGGTTCTGCCGCTTCGAGCAGCTCCGCCAGAAGACTCTTCAGTGCCAGCGTGAAGGCTACAGCGTCATACGAACCCGCGACGCACATGCTAAGAGCGACATCTGCGAGGAGCTCAAGGTGTTCAAGGACTGCGCCGTGGCCGCGCTGAAGGCGACACACTGTAGCAAGGAGAAGAACGCACGCCAGCACGTGATTGGAGCCGTGCGAGAGTCCTTCCAGCGGTTCGGGATCGAGTGCACGGGGCTATGGAAGAACGCCGCCGCCTCGTCGCGCCACTTGGCCGCCATGCCTAGCGCCGTGGGACGCGCGCTGCTAACCGTGACGCTCACGCTGGCGCTCCTCTGGGGGGCACCACCGTAGTCGCCCGTAAATTTATACGCTACATCCCTAGAAACAGCGAACCCCCTGCATGTTTACTGACGCGGAACCACCGCTGTCCTTTTTGGTGTAATGAACTGTTTGAAAGGAAACTGTTGCCTCAAGGAGAAGCAGCATTATAAAACAAGCCACCGACAAATGTCGAAAACACGTGGAATGTCAATTTGCGTTTTGCGTCGAAGCTAGTAAGGGATTTTCCGCGACGGTAATAATGCAATAGTGAAGGCTCGCATATGCGATGGCATTGTCGATATTAAATGTAAATGCAACAAGTTTTCGAGGTCCTAATTTTTCTCTCAAATGTAATGGTCAAGGTTTATAAAATAAAAGTTGCTTTGCGTATATCTCATCCGAGTGGACCGCTCATACCCGCGTTGCTTTTTTTTATCCAGTAACGCCTGATCTGTTATTTTTGTCAATGGACCTCTTTGACGCCAACTTGGTTCACTGGGTATGTGCCATTGGGTAAGAGCGGCTCTTCATTGAACTTGTTTCATGCCAAATTGGGTTACTGGGTATGAGCAACTCTGCAATAACGAAAAGAAGTTCTCAGATGGCCGGCGGAGCGTCATATATATATACCCGCGTCATATATATTCAGGCAACCTTGTCTATATATATATATATATATATATATATATTCTCACAGATGCCACGCGCAGACTTCGCGGCGGCACCGCTAGTTGGCGCAGCGTGTAACGTGTATGGGGCCACAATGAGTATTAGGTGGTGCGTGGAATCTGGAAAGGAGCGATGGTACCAGCGCTAACGTTCGCACATGAAATTCTGTGCTTAAAATCGCATATCTGGTCGGGGTCGGAAGATAACTAAAGATCAGTAGGCCGGTTGGCTTTGAGAGCCCACGGCAAAACCACAAATGAGGCAATGCAGGGTGACATGGCTTGGGCCTCTTTTGAAGTCAGAGAAACACGGAGAAAAATTAGTTTTGAAGAAAGACTCAGGAACATGCATGAAAATAAATGGGCAACTAAAGTGCACAAGTATCTGTACTTGAAAAGGGTAGACACAGAATGGATGAAGAGGTCACGGAAGTTGGCAACCAAGCACAGGATAATAGAAACTGTAAATAGACAAGGAGGAGTCATCAGATAGAAAGTGAGAGAAATACAGATAATGAATTGGATGCAAAGAATGGAAACAAAAAGGACCATGGAGATATACAAGAATGAAAACAAAGAAATTAAAAGGGAAAGTTTGTGCGATAACGCAAAGGGCAGTGCCTTGCTAATTGAGGCTTGAGCCAGTTGCCTAAGGACCGAACCATACCAGAGCAAATATTTGGAACTAGATGAGGCATGTGTATGCTGCAGTAAAGGTCCGGAGACCACTCAGCACATCCTAATGGAATGCAAAGGGATTCACCCAGCGAGAACTGTAGGCAACGTACAACTTCCAGGAGCGCTTGGGTTTAAAGTGGAAGGAAACATCAACAGATCAGCCGTAGAGATAATCAAGACACGATTAGAGTACTGATGTAAAGAAAGCAGGGAAAAGATGGATACGACCTGATCCCTTAAAATCGTAGGTAGCGGTACAAGGTAGATTTTGGGAAAAAAAGAAGAAAAAGAATAATGAGAGGTATACAAAAATGCTAGATAAGGAATATGTATAGTATACCTGATTAAATAAAGCAGGCTAGGTGACAATTTGTCACTGACCCGTTTATAAAGGGGATGTCATTAAATCACCATCATCATCATCATGGAAGCGCGACAGAGCAACCCGGTTGCATACACGCCTCGTGGCATGACACGTCCCAGGGGTGGTAATACAGTGTGTCGTTACAAGCATCCAATCCTAATTGCAGTAATGTCCACATTCATTGTGAGATGGGTTCTGCCGGTTTTTTAAGCGAAGCTTTATAGGCTCACAAGGGTCGGCAGTGGTGGTGGTGGTGTCACGCTGAAAAGTGGGCCGATCCTGGCGATAGTGCAAAAAGGGCCCAAGCTCAAGCGCACATACCAAGGACAAGAAACAAAGAAGAAGAGCTAGAAAGAGAAAGAGAGAAACAAAGAGAGAAATAGAAATGAAATAGAAGGAGAGAAAAGAGAGAGAAAGCAAGAGAGACAAAATCAGAGAGAGAGAAAGAGAGAAAAAGAAAAGATATATATATATATATATATATATATATATATATATATATATATATATATATATATAGAAAGAGAGAGAAAGAAAATCGCCAGCCCTCCCCTGTCGAGAAAATGGGGGTAAGCGAAGGTTGTCGTGTGTGTACTTGACCTATTACTTTCTCTTCCCTTTCCTATACTTTTCGTTCCCTTGCCTTCTACTTTTGTTTCCCTTTCGCGCAACTCCTCCTTCCGTTGCCTTGTGCGTTTCCCTCCCTCGATGCCTACATTTAATCAACATTTATGTTTTATTACCGTGACATGCCGTGAACTTTACATTACCATGACGAAGGTCACATACACACACGACAAGCTTCGTTTACCCCAATTTTCTCGACAGGGGAAGGGCTGGTAAATTTTATTCCATTTGCTAGAGGCCTGCAGTTTCATTCGACCACCATTCATTCTTTATCAATGGCAGTCACAACGGCCTAACTGCAACCCTGTGTCTTACCAACATTTTTTCAAACGCTTGCATTTGTTTTATGGGCACGACGCCGTGAAGAAGCTGAAAGTAAAAATAAAGTTGTTACAGCGACCCTCTCTTTTCTTTCTCTCTCTCTCTATTTATATCTTTCTCTCTCTTTCTCTTTCTTACGCTTTATTTCTCTCTTTCTTTCTTTCTTGTCCCTGGTATGTGCCCCTGACCTTGGACCCTATCTGCACTATCGCCAGGATCGGCCCACCTTTCAGTGTGACACCACCACTACAGAGCCGACACTTGTGAGCCTATAAATCTTCGCTTAAAAAACCAGCTGCTCTCAGAGCTGCAGAGGTGGTCGGCACGCGGTCGTGCCACTGCTCCCACATTCATCGTCATCGTCTGCTTTCACAGCTGGTTGCGTTGCTGCTAATCATTCAAGCGTAGAATTTCACTTCTGTCGTCTTAATGGGGAGGCCGCGTTTACGTGGCTATGAGCTATTGCTTAAGGGGGTATGAGCTATTGATGGTCGTGCGTAACGGGTAGATTTAATTTTGAAGAAATTTCATGGAAACCCATCCAGAATGAACACGCTCGGGAAAAGTCTCGTCGTCGACGTGCCGATTCTAGGGTGAGGGCTCCCGAAGCCCAGGCGAAACGTCAGCGCAGAGCCGCGGACCTCGAGTTGAGGGAGCGCGATGTTGAGGCCAAACGTCAGCAAAGAGCCGCCAACATCGAAATGCGAGAGCGCGACGTTGAGACCAAACGGCAGCGTCGTCTAGCCCTCCAGGAACCAGACAACGGTGCAGCACGCCTCGGCAACGCTAACGCGAACTTCCCCGGTGCGACGGCCAGGTTTCAACGCGATTTTCTCAACCGGAACTTCGAAGCCAGCTGCAGTGCGTGTGACCGGTTTTGGTTCGAGCTCAACGTGGTACTCGTTGTCACTACAATTCGTTCGGAGGAACACCGAAGAAACACACAAGGTTCGCTTACCCCCATCTCCTCGACAGGGGTGGGGCTACTGATTTTTAAATGCGAAGCATTTGTTCGCGAACATTTGCTACTTTGACAGTAGCACTGACAATTGGGCGAGTTGGTACGGATGCATGGTTTTAGAAGGGCGCAGATAGATACTTTGACAGTATCTATCTATCTAGCCGCCTAAGTCTTTGTGCTCCCATGGTCGTCTCGTTAACTTGGTATGTACCAAAATTGGCGTACAATGACAAGAGTATATGACGAACATAAAGGATATGTCATGACATGAGTGTCATGCGTGTCATGTAGGTTATGAAACAGCCGCCTAAGTCTTTGTGCTCCCATGGTCGTTTCGGTAACTTGGTAGATACCAAAAGTGGCATAGTATGACAGAAGCGTATTACGAACATAAGTGATAGGTCATGACATGAATGACATTGCGTGTCATGTAGGTCATGACAATGACCCAGCGATACAGAATTAGCACTCAAAAACCACTGAAATGGGTCCGGACGTGGGTACTAAGTGAAGGAAACACTAAAGGATCCTGGTAGAAGTCATAGTCATAAGCATGACTCAGCAAAAATCACAATGACTCCGCGAAAAATATTTAACACGCAAAAACCACTGGAATGGGTTAGGACGTGGACACTAAGTGAAGGAAACACTAAAGGATGATGGTAAAAGTTATAGTCACGAGCATGACGCAGCAAAAATAACAGTCTCAGCGAAAAAAGGTTAACACTCAAAAGCCACTGAAATGGGTTCTGACGTGGGTACTAAGTGAAGGAAACACTAAAGGATGATGGTAAAAGTCATAGTAATGAGCATGACGCAGCAAAAATGACAGTGACTCAGCGAAAAAATAATAACACTCAAAAGCCACTGAAATGGTTTCTGACGTGGGTACTAAGTGAAGGAAACACTAAAGGTTAATGGTAGAAGTCACAGTAATAAGCATGACAAAGCAAAAATGACAAATACTTACGAAAAAAGATTAACACTCAAAAGCCATTGAAATGGGTTCTGACGTGGGTACTAAGTCAAGGAAACACTAAACGATTGTGGTAGAAGTCTTAGTCATGACCATGACCCAGCAAAAATGAGAATGACTTAGCAAAAAAAGACACACTCAAAAACCAATGGAATTGGTTCGGATGTGGTTATATTAAGCGATGGAAAAGGTTTATGGTCGAAGTCATAGTCATGAGGACTAAGGCTTTCGCCCTAAGGTCCCTTAGGTGTAGCTAAAGGGACTCCGAGGACTCATGATATGAACGTCATGAGTCATGACATGCGTGTCATGTAGGTCATTAAAGAACCGCCTACGTCTTGGCGCTCTCATGGTTGTGTCGTTAACTTGGTAGGCTCCCCGCACACGGCTTCGCATAACATCGATTCCCACAGGGCGTGGGATCTGCCGGATTTTTCTCCTTAATCTCCTTGTTCTCACAAAGTTCATTAGCTGGCGGTAGTCGATTCGGTGCAACTCGTACATGCTCTCTTCATCGCTTTGCGAGTCTACAACAGGCTGACACGCCGGCTGCGGCGGCAGCATAGGTTGCTACTGGCCTCCCACCAGGATGGAATGGAAGCCCAGGACCCACTCGACGGTGCGCGAGCGACTGCAGGAGCCGTCGGAGGAGTTTCTTCACTTTTCATTTGGTCCTGTTCATCAAGAGCAGGTCGTCCATGTCATTCTTGTTCTCGATGTCGGGGCCACGAGGGCGTCCGCTGGTACACTAGCGCGGCGATCAACTGTACATAATGTGAGCGCAATTTGTGCATACCGCCGTCGTCCTCTGGGGAAGAAGAAGAAGCCGACCAGTGCCGACGCGGAAATTTCGGCTCCCGCTTCTGCACACGTTTTCGGACTGATTTTTGTTATTTCTAGCAGCGAAATGTGCACTATTCGACGCAGTTTCTTCTAAGGAACACGCCGATGTCTGATTTTTCCCGGTCAGTCTACTCTTTTTCAGCTTTCGAGATGTGTTAGTTCGGACTACGCCGCGGCTCGGCTAGCCCTACCCGACTAGGCCTATCGTCGGTGGTGAGGAGCGAGCAGGCCCAGGCCTCGCTCGTACACGTGTGCGCGGCAGTATGCCCGCTATGGAGACAGTCGTGGAGGGAGAGGACATCTCCCAAGAAGAAGCGAATCGCCCGGGCTGGACGACGGCCATGGGCAGAAACAAGAAGGCCAAACTGGGACCGACCGTGCACGACCGAGGCAACGAGGAACGAGCGGAGACGAAGGGCGGCCGCCGCACGGCCGGCCCGCAGAGCGCGATCAAGCGCCTCGTCGCCGCATCGAGGCTTCCCCGGCTACCGAGGGATCACATTCGCATCATAGTGAGGCTGACAGACGGCCTCGACGTGAAAAAAGTGAGTGAAATTCGCCTAGCGCAAGCGCTAGCAATGGCGGCCTCGCTCACGCCGAACGAGACCGAGGAAGACATCGTTTGCCCGAACGCAACACAGAACATTCTCGTCGTGTCCACGCCGACCGAGAAGAACGCGAACGCATACGCCGGAGTTCACCAGCTTCACCTAAGAGAAGGCGCATTCAAAGTGACCGCATACATTGCGGCGCCGGACAACACGTGCAAAGGGGTCATCAGAGGAGTGGACCCCGAAATCAACGAGGCCCAGCTTCAGGCCATGATCGTGAACCAAAGAAATCCCAAGGTCTTGGAAGCCAAGCGGATCAAAAACACCCCGACGGTGGTAGTGCTCTTCGACGGCATGAAAGTGCCGCACTATGTCATGTGTGGCGTAAGCCTAATACGCTGCACGCTATACAGGCGGCAGAACGACGTGTGCTACGGGTGTGGTGACTTGGGCCACAGAGTCGACGTCTGCCCAAATCCTGACAAGAAGAGGTGCCGCGGCTGCGGAGGCAACGACCCGGCCGAATATCACCAGTGCTCGCCCAAGTGCGCCCTCTGCGGGGGCCCACACCCGACGGCGGACGGCAAGTGCAAGCAACGATACCAAGTTCCTTACGTCGTGCGGCGCAGGAGGCGCCGACGCAGAAAGGCGAAGAAACCGCAGCTGCAAAGTCAGCCACAACGGCTGGAGAGCAGATCACGCGATTCCAGCGTGGCAAGCGCCCCCAGACAGGGACGTTCGACAGCGCCGACACGACGACAGCGCAGCCGATCGAGAGGTCGCTCCCGCTCCAGGGGGCACTCTCGCTCCCAAGTACACATTCAAGAGGGGCCGACCTGGGCGGACCGGGTCAAGCTAAAGCCGCAGCCGAAACCACAACCAAAGGTAACGCAGGCAGCATTGCCAAAGCATAACAGGGAAGACCCTAGAATAGCTCAACTTGCGGAAGAAAACGCGCGACTCAAGGCGGAGATTCAGCAA
>NW_023606710.1:0-40001 GCF_013339745.2 Dermacentor silvarum | reverse complement strand
GTAACAAAGTCCTATAACAACTTTTTGATGATTAATTTTAACTAAAGCCCAAAGCATTTCGAGGTGGCTCGTTATTTCAATGCGCTGAGAAGGAAACGCCTTTGGGACGGCTAACAGAACGCCACCTCCGGACCTGTAGATGCGATCGCATCGATAAATTGTGAAACGGTCAATAAATGGAACAATTTCAGCGTCGCGAAAGTTAGAATGTAACCAGGTTTCCGTTAGTGCCAAAATGTCAGCAGTACAAGTGACAATGGTAGAAACGAGACAGTCGCGTTTATTTAGTACGCTTCTTATGTTGCAGAAAAGTACTGTTATAGGCAATGAACGGCATCCACTACCCCTCACGTGATCCTATGTTGTAGCTTTATTGCGTGAAGAGCGGCTATCGCTAGTTGGGTGAGCACGCGCAACAACCGATGCTGGGTCATACATGAACTGATTTGTATTTATGGATATCTTGTTATATCCCAGACAGAAAGAGAGCGGTGTGGATCAGAGAACAAAAAGGGGTAGACGATACTCTAGTTGACATTAAGCGGAAGAAATGGAGCTGGGCAGGCCATGTAATACGTAGGATGGATAACCGGTGGACCATAAGGGTTACAGAATGGATACCAAGAGGAGGGAAGCGCAGTCGAGGACGGCAGAAAGTCAGGTGGGATGATGAGGCTAGGAAATTCGCAGGCGCAAGTTGGAATACGCTAGCGCAAGACAGGGGCAATTGGAGATCGCAGGGAGAGGCCTTCGTCCTGCAGTGGACATAAACATAGGCTGATGATTATGATGATGATGTTATATCCCAATGTAAAAGGTGTTCCATTAAACTGGCTTTTAGCGAACTCGATAAGCCTTTTCCGGGCATGGCGTGTGGCGGGCGAAAAATCTTCGCTGACGCCTTCGTTTCTTTCTTTTAGTTGCGCGCGCATGGAAAGCACTTTCTCTTTTTATTTATAATTGGAAAAATTTCACAATAATTGGTCGGCATTTATTTGATACAAATGGCCCCAGGCGACGAGCGCGTTCGATTGAGTCTGGGAAAAAACTATCAGCAACGCCAGTTGCAATATTTTTGATGCTTGCTTCGGTTTGCGCCCAAGATTCATTGGAATCCGGAACGTCATGGAATAAAAGGTTGTTTCTTCTTGAACGGTCTTCCATTTCATTCAATCTTGATTGCAAAAAGGTCGTTCTGCTTCGCCACTTTTTCCACCGAATCTGACTTCACCGAACTTAAATTACATAATCCATGCATTAGAAAATACTTGCTGCAAGCAACTGGTTGGCAATTGATAATTCAATTTAACAGTAAAAACAGCTGTCTTATCTTATGGTACTCTTGTTGGCACTTTCCCTACGCAACTCATGCACCTTTCTTAGCTTGAGTTGAAAATTGATCTGAAGAACACCACATTAAAAGTTGTGCATCAATTTGATTCATTCATACAATGAACAGTGCATAAACCCTTCATAACTGACAATATTACAGATATATAGCAATGTTTACACGACACATTTTATTTGACATTAACATATTTTTCAAGGCTACGTACAGTAGCCGACACCGACAATTTCATAGTTTGCAATAAGCACTAATACAAAGCTTGTCATAAAGCAAACTCTGGAGAATTGTGTAGCACCGGTAGCTGTATTTTGTTACAAGAACGATAGTGCATGAATAATAAGCACAAGTAAGGAAGCAGAACAGGTGATAACTAAACTGTACCCAGCTACACACATGCAGCTGTAACAGTACAATACACATGGTGCATAAAGAGCCAAAGGACACAAAGAGAAAGTAAAGAAATGAGGAAAGCTTCCTTTACTCATCACAAGTCTGTGATGAGCCTTTACTCATCACAAGAGCAGATTATGTACCGCCTCTAATCTGTCTTCAGTGAATGCATAAATTTGTTACATTATGTGCCACATTTGCATGTCGCACATATAAAGTTATTGTTATTTTGCTTGTTTTCATTTTTAACTGTGCAAGCATGGCTGAGTTATGTAAAGCCTCCCTATGGCTCGGCACGTATACCGAAGTGTTTGTATAAACAAAGGAGGTCGCACAAGGTGGAATGACACAGAATTCAAAATTTTAATTATTAGACTTTTCTGTTTATGATTATCTACCACAGTAGTCTTTTGTTCAGTGAAACACATCCACACAATGTGCAGTGGACAGCCAAGTGTTAATATATGTTCTTCATTTCTGCTTTTCTCTGGTGTCCCTTTCAGGTAACATTGGTGCAGAGGTTTTTCTATGCTACGAATGCATTCCCACACAACCAGATCACGCCGCAGGGGCATCTGCGTAAGCAGGCGTTTGGTGTGTGGCGACACCACGGACCCGAGCACATGAGGGTTGGCCCCTACCGCGTGTAGCGTGCGCGGCTTAGCCGTGTCCGGGGAAAAGGATCCTGGAGGTTGAGCCGATGCCGGGTGTTTGGACCTTTACGGCCCCTCGGTGGAGGCAACACACCTCTTTGGCTTCCGCTTTGCGTAGATGGCACCCGCGGACTGACCCACCCGGGGGAAATCGGTAGTCGCCTTTTCCTGTCTCTCTCCCCCCCCCCAATCTTCGTTTCTATCTCACACTTTTTGGCCTTTACTGTCTTCTACTCTCTTCCATTTGCTTCCATTCTCCATGGCGGCAAGGGTTAACCGTGTGTGGCTATTCTACCTTGGGTACACCATATTTGGTTATAGTAGCGGCGTACGACTGGCGTCACGCAGACTTGTGTACAAGCTCTGCCACGTCGACTCGTTGGACTCCGTGGTGGGCGGTCGGCGCTGTTGCCGAACTCGAACATTTTCTTATGGCAGCGCAAGCCTCTGTTGTCTATGATCGGCCTCTGAAAAGAGGCCGCACCGAAGCAACGTTTCAGTTCTCCTTTCGGAACAATGCCCCAGCATTCCCCAAGTACCATGTAGTGCATTGTGAAAATAACATACCAGTAAGAAAGCTTTCACCATTTCTGGTGGCCAAATGCCTGAAAAACAAAATTGGATCAACATACAAAGCCTCAAAAATGTCTAGCGGGGAGCTCCTCCTAGAACTAAATGACAAAGATCAAGTGCAAAAGCTCTCAGAACTTACCAGCATTGGCGACGCGACAGTCACAATTTCAGCTCACAGAACACTAAATACAAGCAGGGGCGTGATATCCGAGGAGGACTTCCTTGGCTTGAGTGATGAGGAACTACTGGAGGGTTTCCAAGAACGAAACGTGACTAAAGTACAAAGAATTGTCATCCGCAGAAATGATCAAGAAATTCCGACAAAACATGTTATACTTACCTTTGGGACAAGCGAAATGCCTACCTCTCTGAATGCAGGATACGTAAAAGTAAATGTCAGACCATATATCCCCAACCCCAGACGATGTTTCAAATGTCAACGGTTTGGACATGCTTCACATGCATGCCGAGGACAAACAACCTGTGCTAAATGCAGCTCCAATGAGCTCCAATCTGACAATTGCACTTCTCCACACTGTGTTAACTGCAAAGGAGACCATCCAGCTTACTCGCGGTCTTGTCATTGCTGGTAAAAAGAAAAGGAAGTAATTGCGCTAACTGTTAAAGAAATAATCTTGTTCTTTGAAGCAAGAAAGCGACTTTCGTACCTTTCGAGAAGAAGTTATGCCGATGTGACGCAGGTGGGGGCAGCGTCACAGAGGCCTTGGGAGCCCTCCGAGCCCACGCACAGTGGTCCCGCAGTGACCCCTCCCGCCCCCGTGGTGGCAGCAGCCAGTGATGCTCCATCGTCTTCGAAGGGCCCGCAGACACCAGTCTCGCAAGGCCCTAAACTCAATCGAACTCCACGGCCCGAGACACGTGTCCCGGCGCCCAACTCTCGATCCTCCAGCGCATCTGAGAGAGCGATGGAGGTCGCCGCAAAAACCCCGGTATCGTCGACGCCGAAGGACAAGCGCTCTCTCGAGCGCGCAAAGAGGGACAAAGTTCCAATAACCACGTTAATTAAGAAAGTGATAACCTAAAGGTTATCCCTCCTCTTTAATAACCCTGTTCACATCTATGTCACCTAACATCTTATATCTTATAGAATCACAATGCCATTTTTTACTTTTGAGTTTTAAACTGGCTTTTATTATCCACTGGAACTGCAGAGGACTTTTACACAACTTAGGTGACATAAGAGATATACTGAATAACTTCTCCCCTGTGGCTTTGTTCCTACAGGAAACAAACTTATGCGACAAAAACATTAATATCTTAAAAGGCTTCACTGTCGTGCGGCGCGACCGTACTCAAGCTAACCGGCTTTCGGGCGGGGTGGCTGTTGTGAAACACGGAATTCCAGCTGGAGCAGTGACCATTAATAGCCACATAGAAGCCGCCGCTGCTGTCACCATTTTAGCACATAAAACCATTACCATCTGTTCCCTCTACATTCTTCCACACACACAGTTCACTGTAAGAGATTTAGACCTGATTTTAGACCAGCTACCGGAACCATTTCTGATAGCGGGAGATCTTAATGGGCATAATACACTATGGGGGAGCAAAAAAACGGACCATAGGGGACAAACAATCGAAGATTTTATCCTACGTAATGAACTATGCCTTTTATATACTGGTGCGGCCACGTACTGCTCCCCTAGCACAGGAGCTATGAGTTTCCTTGATTTAGAAATTTGTTCTCTATCTCTGTTCACCGATCTTCATTGCACTGTAATAGCTAATCCCTACAGTAGTGATCATATGCCTGCAGCCATAAAACTAACATCCATACTATATAACACTTTCTAGGCCACCCCGTTGGAAACTGCACCTAGCAAACTGGCCTCTCTTCACTGAAAAAGCCAGTTTAGAAAAAAGTGATCTTAGATGACCTAAGCATAGACGAAGCGAATGAGAGGATTACTGCTTGCATAGTTGCTGCGGCGGAAGAAGCTATTCCCCAATCTTCTGGATTCTTAAAGAAAAAAACTAAAACCTTGGTGGACGAAGGAATGCACACAAGCTAAAAAACTTCAAAACAAAGCGTGGGGTATCTTCAGAAGGTACCCAACACAAGATAATCTTTTATCATTCAAAAAAGCGAAGGCGAAGGAGAGGTATATCCGTAGGCAAGCAGAAAAAAATTCATGGAAAAATTACATCTCATGAATTAACAGTTCAATAACATCAAAGAGAATGTGGGATCAGGTTCGCAAGTTTAGGGGCGACTATGCTCCCTACACAATACCCATACTCTCAACTCCAGGCACGCAAACAAGTCCACAGGAACAAGCAGACGTATTAGGGCAGCACTTCTACATCATATCTAGTTCGACAAACTATTCCACAACATTCCTAAAACACAAACAGTCCGCCGAAAAGCAAAAGCTTCCGACAACAGGAAGTTCAGATAGACCGTTTAATGTCCCTATAACACTCCATGAAATAAACAGAGTAATCTCTTCGGGTAAGAAAACAGCGCTGGGTTCTGACAAAATACATTACGCTATGCTGGCCCATTTGTCGCAGAAAGCGGTGGAGGCTTGTTGCGTTTTATTGCGATAGCAATTATATGGACACTCAAAAGCAGATTTCTGCCGTCGGCGTCGCCGTCGCCGTCGCCGTGAGGTTCCGTATGACGTCATTTGGAGAAGAAATCGTCGCCACGCGCCGAACGCTGTATGTGCGAGTGAAAGGGCGCGAGGGGCGCGTCTTTCACGGGGAGTGAACGCACGGCGGAGAACAAACGCGCGTTCTGCGCCGTGCTTGCTTAAGGGCTGCAGAAGTAGGCGTCTCTTTTCTCCTTTACAATCACCATATATGTAGAGTAAACGCGCCTTCTTCCGACGAGCGAGAGGCCGTGGGGGAGGGGGAGAGAAGGGAGGCGACGTTTAGCTGCGGCACGCAGTGCCTATTTATATCAGAGGCTCCGGCAACAGTCACCAACGCCGCACGCATTTTGAGCGAACGCGGGCAAAACGCCGATGGCGTCGACAACAGTTCTGCGTGTTGCCGATGCTGCTGCATGTCCAAGTTTATACAGCTGATAAAGCTAATATCATTACTCCGTATAGCTCTCTACAAGTTTGCTATCGCAATTGATGCTTCGCCTTTCAGGCGAAACTGCGACAACTTTTTTATTAGCAACATGTGTGACATTATTGAACCGGGATACAATTTTTGTGGATGATTGTGTACTGTGTGCAAGGGCATCTAATGAGCCATTGTTTTTATTGGCGGCTGACTTGAAGCGCGTATAAAAATGGTGTGTCACTAATAGCATGGCCCTAAACATAAATAATTATGTAGACATTAGCTTCACTACAACAATGTTACAAAATCAGATGTAAGTATTTGTTAAGTGGCCAGTTGAAATAAAAAAATAATTCACCTGTGAAATACTTAGGTCTTATGCTGTCAGAGGATGGCTCTTGGTCATAACATCTCAATACGTTGTTAGATATGCCGGGCATGCCCTTCACTTGCAACAAAGCTTAAAACACATAAGTATTAACGTAAAAGAGCAGCGTAAAAAACAAATTTTACCAATGTTGGTGTAGGCATGCCCTGTGTTGAATGCGGTTTCTGATGTGCATATCAATGCAGCATTGGGTGAACGTTAAAGAACCCCAGGTGGACTAAAGTAATCCGGAGTCCCCCACCACGGCGTGCCTCATAATCAGATTGTGCTTTTGGCACGTAAAGCCCAACAATAAATTTTTTGAATATTAATGCTCTAGAAAAAAAGTTGTTGCAGTTTCACCTGAAAGGCGAAGCATCAATTGCGATAGCAAATTTGAAGAGAGCTATACGGAGTAATGATAGCAGCTTTATCAGCTGTATAAACTTGGACATGCAGCAGCACCGGCAACACGCAGAACTGTTGTCGACGCCGTCGGCGTTTTGCCCGCGTTCGCTCAAAATGCGTGCGGCGTTGGTGACTGTTGCCGGAGCCTCTGATATAAATAAGCACTGGGTACCGCAGCTAAACGTCGCCTCCCTTCCCTCCCCCCGCCCTCCCCCACGGCCTGTCGCGCGTCGGAAGAAGGCACGTTTGCTCTACATATATGGTGATTGTAGAGGAGGAAAGAGACGCCTACTTCGGCAGCCCTTAACGTGCAGAACAGCGCAGAACGCGCGTTGGTTCTCCGCCGTGCGTTCACTCCCCGTGAAAGCGCGCGTCCCTCGCGTCCTTTCACTCGCACATACAGCGTTCGGCCCGCGGCGACGATTTCATCTCCATTGATCGGAAGTTTCTGGAACGTTATCGATGCTTCTATCCGTTGTCTCTTGTCACCGACGCTCATGTCATCTGATTGTATGAGCAACGCGAATTATCTAGAACTTTCTGGAAGACACGCGGGTACCACGGATTATTCTGGGACCTTCGATGACTCATCTATAAAAGCCGACGCGTTTCGCCGCTGATCAGATTTCGACGATCGCCGTCTGTGTTCATCGCTTTCGTTGTGCTTCGAGTGTAGCTTGATTTTGTGGGCCTGCAAGGGTTCGCCGTCAGCGCGCCACGTCCACAGCTTGGCGAGCGGTCACGTGACATCGCCGACTACCTCGCCAGAGCCCAGTGGCAATCACGACGACCCTCACGCTCGCCGTCACCAGGCCGCTACATCTCGCCCCGGGTTGGGCCGGGTAAGGGCTGTATGCCGGCCCAACCTGGGGCCGATCTCCTAGCCCTTACCCGGGAAACTAAAGGCAGCAACCGATGGAGGTGCGGTTGCTGTACGACGCAATGCTGAAGATACTCCGCCGCCGACGAACTAAATTCGCGAATCATCATGACGAGGTATCAGCATAGCGCCTGGCAAGAGCCTTGACGACAACACTTCGCCGCCGAAAGTAGACCTACCAACGCGACGTAGCAGCAGCGCAGCAAGCCGACGCAGCCGTGATCCGACGCCACGACTTAACCGTAACGCCAGACGATGGTCTACCGATCTAGACGTGCTACTCGATGGTCATAACGTCACCGCTCTCGTCGACACTGAAGCCGACTATTCCGTCTGCAGTGGCGAGTTCGCCGCCAAGTTGAAGAAGGTGAAAACGGCCTGGCAAAGACCCGATATCCGGACAGCGGGAGGCCACCTAATAACGCCGGCTGGAATCTGCACAGCGCGAGTCACGGTAAACAACCGCACTTACCCGGCGAGCTTCGTAATCCTGCAGCACGGCTCCAGGGATGTTATCCTAGGCATGGACTTTCTAAACCAACACGGTGCAGTCATCGACTTAAGGTCCAAGTCTATAACGCTTTCAACGCACAACGTGACACCACCGAATCCAAACACCAGTTACCATGCCTTGAATGAGCTAGAAGAACAAGTCCCCGTTCCGCCTCGCTCCAGCGTAATGATTTCCGTCGGTACCGAAGTGCCTACAGACATGGAGGGTGTCATCGAGGGCGATCATCACTTACTGCACGACCGTGAAATTTGCGTCGCTAGAGGCATACGTGAGCTACATGAAGGCAAAGCAAGAGTGATGCTTACGAGCTTCAGTCACGAATACAAGCACATTAACAAAGGCACCACGGTCGCCTACATCGACGAAATAGTACAATCCAGCGGCGCTTTCGCCTTCACGGATTCTAGTGCACCTGTAACGATGACTGTAGTACCTGAACCAACTTTCGACGTCAATCAGAACCTTCCCAATCATAAGAAAGAATAGCTAAAAGCTCTGCTCCTGCAATACAAGAACTGCTTCTCGTCGTCGTCAAAAGTTCGACAAACCTCTGTCGCCAAGCACCGCATAATAACCGACGAATATGTCCGCCCACTCGGTCAGAGCCCCTACCGAGTTTCGGCGCGCGAACGCGAGGCCATAAGGCAACAAGTCGACGAAATGCTACGCGCCGACGTCATCCAGCCATCCAAGAGTCCGTGGGCGTCCCCCGTGGTGTTAGTAAAGAAGAAGGATGGAACGATACGTTTCTGAGTCGATTATCGTCGCCTCAATAAAATCACGAAGGACGTATACCCTCTCCCACGTATTGACGACGCCTTGGATCGACTCTACAACGCAAAGTACTTTTTGTCAATGGACCTCAACACCGGCTACTGGCAAGTCGAAGTCGACGAGGGGGACCGGGAGAAGACTGCCTTTATAACACCAGACGGACTGTTCGAGTTCAAGGTCATGTCGTTTGGTCTTTGCTGGGCACCTGCGACTTTCCAACGCGTCATGGATAATGTACTGGCTTGCTTGAAGTGGCAGACTTGCCTCGTCCATTTGGACGACGTCGTTTGCCTCAAGCTTTGAGGAACACCTCCGGCGCCTTCAAAAGCTCTTCAATTTATCAAGACCTCCGGACTCACGTTAAAGCCAGAAAAGTGCCGCTTCGCATACGAGGAGCTCTTGTTTTTGGGCCACGTCATCAACAAGTCTGGAGTTTGCCTTGACCCACAGAAAACTGCGGCCATCGCTGACTTTCCTCCGCCCGCCGACAAGAAGGCAGTCCATAGATTTCTTGGACTGCGCGCCTATTACAGGCGCTTCGTGAAGGAATTTTCACGGATCGCTGAGCCACTGACGTATTTCACGAAGGCCGACGTCAAGTTCAAGTGGGAGACGCCGCAAGTCGAAGCATTTGAAGAACTGAAGCGACGCCTGCAATCGCCGCCAATACTTGCACATTTCGACGAAAAAGCCGATACCGAAGTGCACACCGACGCAATCAGTGTAGGACTCAGCGCTGTGCTTGTGCAGAGGACTGACGGACTAGAAAGGGTTGTAAGTTACGCTAGCCGGTCGCTGTCGAAGGCGGAAACAAATTATTCCACAGCCGAAAAGGAATGCCTCGCCATCATCTGGGCTACCTCAAAGTTTCGTCCCTACCTCTATGGCAGGCCCTTCAAAGTTGTCAGCGACCACCACGCCTTGTGTTGGCTAGCTAACTGGAAGGATCCTTCAGGTCGCCTCGCACAATGGAGTCTGACACTTGAAGCATTCGACATCACCGTCGTATACAAGTCCGGGTGAAAGCACTCTCACGCCGACTGCTTGTCTCGCGCCCCCGTTGAACCGCCGCCACAGGACGACCAGGATGACGACACTTTGTCGGGACCCATCAGTCCTTGTCTGCTTGTCTGGGGGCCCCGTCGAACCGCCGCCACAGGACGACCAGGATGACGACACTTTCTTGGGACCCAACAACAGCGAGCTGACCCGGACCTAATGAGCCTTGTAGACTGCCTGGAAGGCAAGACCGTCATTGTGCCCAAAGTGTTCAGGCGAGGATTGGCGTCGTTTTTCTTGCAAAACGACATTCTCTTAAAGACGAACTTCTCGACTGTTCGAGCCAACTACCTCCTCGTGTTACCCTCAGCATTGCGTCCAGAGGTTCTGCGAGCTCTCCAAAGCGACCCAACGGCTGGACACCTCAGTTTTTCCCGCACGCTCGCGAGGATCCAAGACAAATACTACTGGCCTCGCCTCTCTGCCGACGTCGCCCATTACGTAAGGACATGCCGAGACTCTCAGCGACGCAAACACCGCCGACAAGGCGAGCCGGACTTCGACAGCCGATCGAGCCACCTCGCCGACTGTTCCAGATGATCGGGATGTTCATACTGGGGCCTTTCCCGACGTCGACGTCCGGGAATAAATGGATCGTCGTAGCTACGGACTACCTCACGCGCTACGCCGAAACAAAAGCCTTGCCCAAAGGCAGTGCCGCCGAGGTAGCCCGATTTTTCGTTGAGAACACCCTCCTGCGTCACGGCGCCGCAGAAGTCCTCGTCAACGACAGAGGTACAGCCTTTACGGCAGAACTAACTCAAGCCATCCTGCGATACAGCCACACAAGCCATCGCCGAACCACCGCCTACCACCCGCAGACGAATGGCCTCACCGAGCACCTAAATAAGACCATCGGCGACATGCTGGCAATGTACGTCGACGTCGAACACAAGACGTGGGATGCCATCCTTCCGCACGTGACCTTCGCATACAACACGGCCGTGCAAGAAACGACGCACGTGGCGCCGTTCAACCTGGTCTACGGAAGGAACCCGGCAACGACGCTTGATGTCATGCTACCGGACGTCACCGACGAAGAAAATCTCGACGTTGCCAGCTATTTGCAGCGTGCCGACAAAGGCCGACAGCGCGCCCGCCTGCGCATCAAGAACCAGCAGAGGACCGACAGCCGACACTACAATCTTCGACGACGCTACGTCGAGTACCAGCCCGGCGACTGTGTTTAGGTCTGGACTCCGATACGCCGACGAGGACTTAGCGAGAAACTGTTACGTCGCTATTTCGGACCATATAAGAACATCAGACGTATTGGCACACTGGACTATGAGGTCGTGCCAGACGGTATTTCGTAATCACAGCGGCGCCGGGCACGACGTGAAGTCATAGAGTTTCTCACTATAACACCTAGAGGGTAAACTGGCGCCACCGTCTATGCGATTTTCTTAAAGGGCGCCGTGCCCTTATGGGAATGACGGGATATGTGTCTGCGAATTTTGTGTTGGCTGGTGTTGTACGAGGCTCCGTCTAAAACGTGTCTATATGGCTACACAAATAACGCATTCTTAAATTAAAATCTACATAAAAGGCTTTCATTCACCTATTTACATCTCTCAATAAAGTTTACTCACCTGCAATGCAGCATCAAGCGAAGAAAAGCAAGAACAGGCGACAAGTTGTTCCGAAGCGAGCGAGAATCTTATCGTCTGCCCTCCAGCTTTAGCGGCCAGCTGATACTTATTACGTTCCATAGAATTCTGCGTTGAATAGTATGTCCTCAGAATTAAACAAAACGTGTTTTTGTGTAATAATAAAGCTAAAGCAGTTTTTTACGTGCTGTTTGAGCAGGAAAGGAATCATTGTGACAGACGGAACGGTACTAGCCAGGCGCGTCTTCAAGGCGTTCTGGCTCTCCAAGAACGATGCCAATCCGAAGTCACAATATACCGGTATTCCTATGGATACCACAGCGCAGCAGCGCCAGTTTTCCCTCTAGGTAATATAGTGAGAAACTCTACGCGTGAAGGCATCCACGTGGTGCGTCTTAGCCCTTTCTACGCCCGCTGACGAACTTCGGTACTTTGTTACTTTGTTATTGTTTGATGTTTTATTGCGATAGCAATTATATGGACACTTGAACCGGATTTCTGCCGTCGGCGTCGCTGTCGCCATCGCCGTGAGGTTCCGTATAGATTCCAAGGGCGATAAAATCGTCGCCGCGCGCCGTATGCGCGAGCGAAAGCGCGAGGGGGGGGACGCGCGCGCTATCACGGAGAGCGAACCCACGGTCGAAAGCAAACGCGACCGTCGCGCGAAAGGCCGTGGGGGTATGGGAGGGAGGGAGGCGGCGCGACGCTGTGCTCCGGCACCAAAGGCGTATTTTGCAATCGGGCGTAAGGGGAACTTGCCACTCTATCTCCTACGCGAAAGCAACAAAGCGGTAAGGCAGCGCGGGGAGGGAGGGGGGGGGGCGCAGCTTCTACTCTGCCAACTCCGTTCGTACTTTGCCCGGCTGTGGCCGTCGCCCGCACGGTCTCCTATCTCCACACGGCTCTGACCTTTGTATGCGCTGTGCATCCGCCGCTCAGTTTCCTTTGAAGCGATAGACCCCACGAACCTTGCCCGCTGCGGCGGCTGCGATTGCTGCCAACGTTTTGACAGTCGTTGTATGCGGTCATTCAGTGTGATCTATTCATGTTTGCTTGTGCGCGCTGACACCATGCTTGTTAATTCAGTTAGTAAGCGGATGTGTCCAAGTTTATGCAGCCGATAAAACTACTATCCCTACTCCGAATAGCTCTCTACTAATTTGCTATCGCAATTGATGCTTCGCCTTTCGGGCGAAACTGAGACTTTTTTTAACACGATCTGGGAAACGGGTAAAATGCCTGCAGAGTGGAAAAAGGCTGTTATTGTTCCCTTCCTGAAGGCGGGAAAATCACCAAATACACCTAACAGCTACAGACCTATAGCACTAACAAGTTGCCTCGCTAAATCCTACGAAAGCATAATAAACTTAAGACTAACATACCTTCTCGAAACAGATAACTTACTAGATACTCACCAGTGTGGTTACAAGAAAGGTTGCTCAACAACTGAACATCTTGTTCGTCTTGAACATACCGCATACGTGAGGCATTCCTTTACAAACAGCACTGCCTAGCGGTCTTTTTCTACCTAGAAAAGGCATACGACACCACGTGGAGGTATGGGATTTTAGCAGATCTAGCAACACTAGGAATACGTGGCAGAATGCTCAACTGTCTGGCCGATTTTCTGTCAAACCAAACATTTCAAGTCCGTCTGGGAGCAACACTGTCCCGAGTATTTGTCCAAGAAAATGTCGTCCCACAAGCTTGCGTATTAAGCACTACTCGTTTCGTGGTGAATATGAACACCATATATTCAGTTATACCGCCCAACATTATGTACTCTTTATACGTCGACGACCTTCAAATTACATACCGTGCCTCGAGTATGTCTACATGCGAAAGGCAAATCCAGATAACAATTAACAAGTTGACGCAATGGGCCGATAAAAATGGATTTCGATTTTCTGCACAAAAAACTGTGGCAGTGGTATTTTCACAAAAAAGGGGGTTACACACTAACCCAGCTCTCCAATTAAATCAAAACCCGTTACCAGTTAAACACGAACAAACGTTCTTAGGAATCATTTTTGATAGTAAACTAAACTTCATCGCGCACATTAACAGCGTGAAAACTAAAGCAAACAAAGCGCTTAACATCCTGAAGGTCCTATCACGTAAGCATTGGGGCGGCGACCGAACTTGCCTGTTGCGTATTTACCGCTCTGTCGTGCGCAGCATTCTTGACTACGGTTGCATAGCTTACGGGTCAGCAAGGCAGTCTTACATCAAACGTTTTGATCCCACGCACAACCACGGACTACGCTTAGCAAGTGGTGCGTACAGGACCTCACCAGTAGAAAGCTTATATGCCGACAGTAACGAACACTGTTTGGAGCACTGAAGAGCCTTGCTGACAATTTCATATGTGCTTAGAATCACCGCTCTACCTAATCATATATGCCATACTCTTGTTACTTACACCACACATAGAACACACTATGCTAACAAACCACATAGCGTGAGACCACTTATCCTTCGATTCGAAGATATGTGCCAAAGCTACAATGTTCCGAGCGAGGCTCTCAATGTCGCCGAAAGACCGAACAGACTCCCCCCATGGTACAATTTCGCACATTTTTGCGATTTTACTCTAACATGCCACAAGAAAAAAGAAATACCGCTTGAACACATATTGCAAGATTTCTCAGAGTTACAAAATAAATACAGTTACTACACCGAGTTTTACACTCACGGTTCCAAGACAAATGAACATGTTGGAAGCGCAGTTGTATCGGAACACTGGGAAAATTGTCGTAGGTTGCCACAGTTTGCTTCGGTTTTTACAGCTGAAGTATATGCCCTGCTTATGGCCTTGGAAAAAATAGAAACAGGAAATTTTAAAAAAAGCAGTTGTGTACACAGATTCCCTCAGTTCACTTAATTCCCTCCATAGAAAATTAGAGTGCGAACCTTTTCTCGGCTGCATCTTGAGAATGCTCGGCAAAAATGAAAAGCATGGTAAAATAATTCGTCTCTGTTGGGTTCCAAGCCACGTGGGAATACCAGGAAATGAAAAGGCGGACAAATGCGCAGCAATCACAGCGCGTAAAAAAGTTACACATAAATATTCCCTTCAAGGACTGTGTCCGGGTGGTCCGTGCTGCGGTCACCTCAAAGTGGCAACAGAAGTGGGAATGCCAAGTAAACAACAAGCTGCAAATAGTAAAACCCATACTGCAAGAGTGGAAGACATCATATCACCAGGAACGTTTCATGGAAGTTATTTTATGTCGCGTTCGCATCGGACAAACACATCTCACACACAACTTTTTATTGAAAAATGAACAACAAGTGGTTTGTGATCAATGCCAAGAATCTCTAACTGTGAATCACATTTTAATAACATGTCCAGCGTTCGAGGAAAAAAGACAGACATAATTTTATGAAGTTTACAAAACACTAACACCACTTCATCCTTCCCTGATCCTAGCTGAAAACGCACTTGTATCTTTAGACGATGTTTTTAAGTTTTTAGATGAAACAGGGTTCTTAAACAAACTATAAAGTAAATTTTTGTTGCTTGAAGCACTTTCAACAAATTATATTTTTTCATCCTGTGCATGGCGCATCATAGCCTTAGGTGCTTTTGCGACACAAAACCTTACATAACTAACACAACCAGATCAGATGATAAGCCACGTTATTTTTGCGTGAAATAAAACATTTTCTGGGCTTACCTTTCCACTACCACTCATATCTAGATTGATTTTGTGTGTACTCTAGCACATGAATGTTCTTCCAAATGTGCCATTTGCGGTGGAGAGCATCCGACGGGAGATAGGGTGTGCCCCAAACGCCTCAAACCTCTGAGACAGCTTCGAAGACGTCCATCGAAAGGTGGCCACCAGAGGAGGCCACCGCATTGGTTGGCCACAGAGGACGAGGAAGTGGAACTCAAGAGTTTCCCCAATTTCCAGGAAAGCGGGCATCGCGCACATTCTCTAACCCGGTCGCCGTTGAGGGAGCAAGTCTCGGTGGACCAGCGAGATCAACAGAGATCATTGTCCAGACCTCGGACACCGCGTGCACAGTAGATGCAACAAAGACGTAAACAGAAGGGACAGAATCAGGCCCCATCCTCTGGGGCTCCACTGGCAAAGAGCCAACCGCAACACAGTCAGGTAAGCTGGGCGCAAGTCGTGTCTCCCGCTGCCAGACCTAAAACACCAAGCACATCTATTACGCAGCACCCTGAATACCGTAAGATAGTAGAAGAGAATCTCCTTTTAAAGAGTAGTTTATTTGAGTTGAGGGCTGAGCTTGAAGCTCTAAGGAGGACGGTGACAAACAACACACAGATAACACAGATACAACCTAACAACAGACCAAACAATGCGCAACCAGAGACAACAGAGCGATTGGCACAGAATATGCACTTCTTCGCAGAATTTCACAAGTTCAAACGACACATGGAGGAGTGCATCGCGACGGGAGCGGGAGGAGGAACTCTTAAGAGAACTAGCCACAATCCGGGGCCCCCACGAGAGGACTCAAGAACTTAGAGGTTACGGACAGCGATTGTAACAATCATGGCTAGGCACCCGAAGACCAGATCCAAAGAACGCATTGAGATGTGGCAGTGGAACTGCAGCACGTTGGGCAGAAAGCACGCCAACTTCACACAATATATTGAGTCGGCGCCAGAGCCTCCGGAGATTATTTGCCTACAGGAGATAGGAAAATTTCGCCGGAGCCTTACGGGCTATGATTTATATGAGCATCCGGACTACCCTCAGATAGTCATGTACGCTAAAAACGACGTGGCGCTGAGTGTAGAGTACAGTCAGGGGGAACCAGTACAGGATCAGAGAATTACAGTATGGCCGCACAAACGGGGTAAGCCTAAGACGGCAATCTTAAACACTTACAGCCCCTCCCCCCCCCCCCCCCCCCCCAAGGAGCGACACGCGGATTTCGGGAGCATAGTCGCGGAAAGGCTGAACAAGGCAATGGGCAAGCATAAGATTATTATTTCAGGGGACTTTAATGCGCAACACGTAGAATGGGGTTATAAGGTTAACTCTGCAAAGGGGCGGACGCTGCTAGATCTCATGGAAAAATACGACCTCGCACTTCTAAACCAGGTCGACATGCCCACTAGAACGGGAAACAGTGCATCCGGAGACACATCACCCGACTTAACGAATAGGCAGGAAGAAATGCTATGGACAAACCTAGGGGATAACCTTGGAAGCGATCATTTCATACCAAGCATATCCGTAAACTCTGCGAGATTAAGACGGAGAGTGGCCGAAGCTAGTTTGACAGACTGGACAAAATACCGCGAGCAGCAGGTCACGACAGGATCGATCACGGACATTGCGGAGTGGGCAGCTCAGCTAAGGGACAAGTTAAAACGAGTGACAAAGACGGTGGCCACAACCGAATATTACCCCGTGGTGGACAAGCACCTAATGCACTAATGGGAAGCCCGTCGTGGGTTGACCAGAAGATGTAAGAGGCAAAAGATGAAATGCAAGCTTAAGATAAGGATCGCTCAACTGGCCGAGCAGGCGAATTCGTATGCGCAGTATATATATAGAGGGGAATTGGCGCCAATTTTGCGACTCGCTCAGGGGAACGCTGGGGACGAAGAAAGCGTGGTATGTCCTACGCAGCATGATGAACCCGGGGGGAACTAAAACGCTAAAACTAATAGAAAACGAGTACGCAGGCGACCCAGAGGAATTGATCCAAAAGCTCAAGCATTTTTATGTGGGACCAAGTGAGGGTGACTTAACGCGTCGCAAAGAGCGGTACGAGGGACCGCCCCAGCCGGATATTGACTCCCCGATTACCGTGGCTGAGGTGTATGCGGCGGCTCAATCCTTTCATAGGAACACGGCACCGGGACCGGATCAGATCACAAATGCCATGATCCGGAACCTCAGCCACGACAGTTTGGAGGAGCTCACCAAATACTTTAATGAACAGGTATGGATAGAAGGAGAAGAGATCTCCAATGAATGGAAATCGGCCAACATTATCTTGATTCCGAAACCGGGCAAGCCTCCAGATATACAAAATCTCAGGCCTATATCCCTGACCTCCTGCGCAGGAAAGCTCTTCGAAAAAGTAGTACAAACTCTACTCGCGGATCACATGGAGACAAACGACCTTTTTCCAACGAACGTGTTTGGTTTACGTCCCAAGATATCTGCGCAGGATGTTTTCCTAGCTTTACAGCAGGAGGTACTACACCCACATATTGGGGCAGATGAAAACGTAGTGCTGGCCTTAGACTTGCGGAAAGCCTTCGATACGATATCTCACGAGGCCATTCTTCAGGGCCTGGAGTGAGTGGGCTGTGGAGAGCGAATATATCATTACGCAAGGAGCTTCCTGTGTAATCGCAGGGCGACCATAGGAATAGGATCTACAAGGTCGGAACCTTTCACGCTGCCGAGCCGGAGTACCCCCCAGGGCTCCCCCCTTTCTCCGCTCCTCTTTAATGTGACCATAAGGAGGGTAGCAACGGAGTTGGAAAGGGAAGCGAGATTAGGAAGTGCCATATAAGCGGATGACATCACCATATGGGTGACTCGAGGATCGTACGGTGAAAAACAGGACCTTTTGTAGTGGGCAATCTACCAGGTAGAGCTTTTCGCACTGGAGGCGGGAATGGCATGCGCCCCCGAAAGGTCAGAGTTCGTTCGGGTGCGCGCATGATATTCCAGGCGGGCAAACCGGCCTAGTATAGAACTCACTCTGAACGGACTGGAAGTCCGCGAAGTGCAAACCCTAAAAATTCTGGGGATATGGATTCAACCGAAAGCCCACGCGGAGAATGCGATACGGTTGCTGAAGGGCACGGTGATGAATGTGGCGAAAATGGTCCGCCGGGTCACGCGCAGTAGAGAAGGCTTTTCGGTGGGCGAAACAATTAGACTAGTGCACTCTCTTGTCATCAGTCGAGTCACGTATAGCATCCCGTACTTAAACACCATCGCGCAAGAGATTAAACAGTCGGACATTATGATACGACGAGCATATAAGGCTGCCCTTGCGCTCCCTGAGAGCACCAGCACGGAACGAATGGAGAAGCTAGGGGTGTACAACAACTTCGAAGAGCACGCAACGGCCGTTTTTCTGTCTCAGAGAGAGAGGTTAGGAAAACCAAACAAGGGAGAACTGTTCTAAACAGACTGGGGTATGCACCTCGTCCGTTTTATAGCGCAGACGATACATCACTTCTCGACAGGGAAATTCGGACACGTATATGCGTGGCACCAATCCCCAAAAATATGAGCCGGAAGTACCACGGGGGAAGACGAGAGGCTCGGGTGCGAGCATTGCGAAAGAGTTTCGAAAAGAGCCGGACGTCTACTACACGGACGCAAGTTACTCTGGATGTGGCATACACATCGCAGCCGCCACGTGTCAGGAACGGGTAGTAGGGGCATCAGTGAAAACCGCATGCACGGCAACGGCTGAGGCAACCGCGGAAGCTTTAGCTTTGAAGGACGCCGAATACAGAGGGACATCCGCGGCTGTCATCACCGACTCAAAGGCGGCGTGTCGCCTCTTACTGTCAGGGGCGGTACCCCGTGCGCTGATTAGGATCACAGGAAATAAGCTATGTAATTTTCACAGCCTCACGTGGTGCCCGGCACACGAAGGCATGGAGGGAAATACGAGGGTGGACCGAATAGCTCGAGTTCTAAATATCCGAGCGGTGGACCAGCCACGTAGGGACTTTCCAACGACTGCGAGAGATATCTTGGAACAACAAAGAGAGGAAAGAAGGCGCCATCCAAAATTGACCAGACGGCAAGCGACGGACTGGCGCCGACTCCAAACACTTATCCTAATCTACACAAGCTAAGACAAATACATGGCGAATCGTACGCAGACATATGTCCGTGGTGTGGCGAAAAGCCTACATTGGCACACATCGCACTCATGTGCGCCAGAAGACCTCCACAAGCGAACACACACAAATTTACTAAACTACACTTTCTAGGGCAGTGGGAGGCATGGTTTGCGGACGCGGAACAGGACAGTCAGCTGGCTCTCCTGGACCAAGCCCAGCGAGCCGCTCAAGCCATTGGGGCCCTGCACTAGGGGCTCCACCCACATTTTCCTTCTTTTTTTGCCTTTTCCCATTAGTCGTGTGCGAGTGGCTGGCTACGCTAAAGGAGGCATAACGTGTAAACCAAAATACAACAGCGAAAAAGAAAAACTTCCACACACAGGGGGTAGCAAACCTTATATACCAAGCATCGAAGCGCAACAAATAGTGCGTATTTCAAACATACACACGGCATATTAAACGTGATTGAATTAGGCAACTTGGGGCATGTTCCCGGCGCCATACATTTACGTCTTCGACCTTCGACGAGTTAACGGCTATTGGTTATAAAGATTTGCAGATGCGATACCGATAAA
This sequence comes from Dermacentor silvarum, assembly GCF_013339745.2. Lineage (NCBI taxonomy): Eukaryota > Metazoa > Arthropoda > Arachnida > Ixodida > Ixodidae > Dermacentor > Dermacentor silvarum. The sequence goes on along the minus strand of NW_023606710.1, from coordinate 19,995 downwards.
AAAATCCTCATCAAGGCAAAGCACTTGGAAGTGCGCCGCGAGTAACACTATTTATGAACGCAAGCGTACCTGAGTCTGAGCTCGTGTGATTCAATATGGCGGCGCCAGCGGGGTTGTCTCCAATAAAAGCTTTCTATGATAAATTTTGATCTCTCAGGCCTATCTTCTGTTGCTGGATCTGTTGTTTGAACTACGCTTTTTCTCATGCCGAAGTTATCACTAATAACGTCTGTGATGTACGACAGCGCATCGCCTCCTTCGTAGATGTTACCGTCTTCATCCCTTATAGCCGTTTGCGAGTTTTTAGCTGGAGTTCCGAGTGCTTTTATATAGTTCCAGAATCTTTTGGGGCGCCTTTGTCTCTTTTGTGAGGTTTATGCACCCAACGTTCACTTGCGCATTTAATTTTCTCTTGCACGAGCTCACTCGCCACCCTTTTCATTTCTCGGTATTCCATCTAAGGAGCACCTCTTCTTCTTGAAATCCCAACTTTTTGGCTTCTTGATGAGCCCTAGATGCCTCTCTACTCTCTTCTATAGCTTGTTTTATTTCCTAGTTCCACAACTTACGTGTTTCCGCTTTCCAATCCAACAATTGTTTTGCCGTGTCGGCCTTATTTCATGCTGCATAACGTCCACCAGTTCCTTATATTCCCAGACTGCTCTAGGAAAAGCTTTTTCTTTTCTGTGTTGTTTGCAGTCTGTTATTTGCTCGTCATTCATTTTCAAAAACTCTGAGGCTATTAGTTCATGTTCTGCGTTGGTATCGCGCCCAAACTTTAATGCTAAACGTCTATGATCGCTTGCCAGGCAATTTTTTTACATTTTCGTCTACTATCATTTGGTCTAGTTGTTCGTAGACAATTTTCTGAGACTAAGGCGTATTCGATGCATGACTGCCTGTTTCCGCATTGCCACGTTACCTGTCCATGACACTTATTCTCCATGTTAACTACTATAAGATTCTTTTCATCACACAGATCCAGCACTAGAGAGCCGTTGTAATCAGTATATCCGTCTAAATCGTCCGTGTCTGCGTTCATATTTCCCACTGATATCACTTGGCCCGATTTACTGAACTCATTAATATCACTTCTAATTCAATCATCCAATTCCTTATTTTTTTCTATGCTATCGCTACCTGTCCCTAGGTAAGCTACTCCCTGCCACGTATTTTTACCTTGCCATGTGCCGCTAATCTATAAATGCTCTTGACATGTCTCGTTTACCCTTCGCCACTGCAGACCTCGCCTAATTAGTGCGCCCATGCCTCCGCCTTTCCTTGACCCGGTCATTCTGTTGCACCCTTCCCGTACAAAATTGTAAATAACAGGCGGCTGCTCTAAATCTCATAGATGCGTTTCGGTCAAGACGTACACGCTAATCGCTTCATCACTGAGCTGAAGGAAACCTTCAGATGTCAGCGCCAGCTATCGGTGAAGTCGAGAGATAGGCGCGACGATGGCATATGGCCTCTGAGATCGAAAGATCTCGCAGGCCAACTAAATCTGTAATAAACGTGGGCTGCTTAGCGTACGCTTTACTATAGCGTATAGCGTATGCTATTAGTTGCGTACGCTATAATAAAACTGTCTTGTTACTGCCATCATGATAACGTTCAGCGTATGCGTTCTGCAACGTGCAGTTTCATGTGATAGCAGGCATGGTAATGCAGTTGTCGCCGCGGTACTCAAGCTTTCCTTGATTAAAGCTGTTACATTGGGCATATGCGGCGAACAACGTGGAACTACCGAGTAGGGTACATCAGCGAAAATCGGTACATCGGAGTTTCAAGTACTCCCGAGTAACGTCGGTAAATCGTTTTTTGTAAGCACAATATCTACGTGACAGGGCGCAAAATAACTATCGGGTAGCATAGCAGTACGCCTTCTGTGACACCTGGACACGCTACCCGTCTAACTAGCGCAAATTAGTAGGTGCTCTAAAGAACATGCGTTATTATCAAAGCAATTGTGTCTGGAGGAAATTGGCAGTCAGAGGTGAACACAGTTTTGGCCACTTAGAGTGCAGGATACGTAAATTAGAGAATCACATGAAAAATTGATTAGATTCATAATGCAGTAGCTTACTTAACATTAATTTACACGGAAACATTTGTTTTGTTTCATTGGTATACACAGAATCCATAAACGACATGTTCGTAGACCGCGGGGAGTAAGTAATCAGTCATGGTCAGGCCACGCAGCACAAGCCTTACCTGTATATGGCGTGCAAATGTGTTTTTATTGTGGTAAGCATATCTTTCGGTATCTTGTGCCTACAAGATACCGAAAGATATGTGCCTAGATACAAAGAACAATGTGCCTACTACTGCAATAACTACAGCTAAGCGAAGCAGCAGTCACGTTGAGCAAATCTTGAATGTAAAATAGATACCAGGAACGCAAAAGTAGCGGGAAAGGTTCACCACAGATTCGTAGTGCACGCTCGCGATAAAGTTCCAAGCTTGATTTTAGGTTCGTTTGCTTTCTGGACTGAAAAGAGCGTGCAGAGTTTGTGCCTTCGCCGAAGAAAATGTGTTAAGGCAATAACAATGAGAAAGTGCGTGTCGGCTACGCATTTATCCGCATGTACAGTGGCAACAGCTGATCGAGCAAGTTGGTGCGCTCTGCGGGCCATGTTACACGTGCCAAACTGAGCAGGTTGTAAGATTTCAGCAATCCTGGCCAACCCAGCGTGACGTGTCTAACTTCACCGGCCGCTGTCTCGCACGCTCGAAACACCGGACTATCTATCCGCGCCTTAACAGTGAATCAAAGCAGCAGAAACGTCCTTGTATTTTTCCGACCATCCAACAGTGAACGAGTACATCGGTTCCACGACCAATGGGTTCAAGAATACATCGGTGATTTTCATCAGAATCTGTGCGGGTCCGCTGTCACGTCAGATGTTTGCACTCACCGTGCGACCACTTCAGCCTCATTACCCACTGTGTCTCTCTCAGATCGGCTAAAATGATTTGGTCGGCGTAAGCTACTCAATTTCGTTCCACAAAACAGCGCAAACCGGCATCACATGGCACGAAAATCTCCAAACTAGTGTACTGTACATCAAACACAGTGGCTGCGGCGACGCGGGGACCTCCGTATATCCGCCATGTTGCACAGTGTAGCCAGGCGCGGTCAGTTTTCGCAGCACCCCCTGCAGTTCATTTGAGTTGCGAATATCTGTAACATGGGCGTCTCTATAGTTCTACCCGACATCAGTGCCATTGGGTAGGGTCTCTTCTCATTTTTTTCCTTCCTGCATGATCAGTGCAAATTGCACTCGATAGAGATCGAGTGCAGCCGCACCGTTGTAGTTAAGCAAATTAACCACTGATACGCCGCCTCTTTATCGCAGTTCGAGCAAGCTCCGAAGCCCAACGATAGATATTTCAAACGTAACCAGATTCGGACGAGCAAATTTTGCTTCTGTAAAGTGAGCGTAGCAGGTATTTCGTGAAAAAAAATTTTTTCAACGCTAGAAAACGAAACCGAAACGGGCATGTGTTAAGCGGGTCAACAATGATCCTAAGCTGAAGCTATGGTGGCTATAATTTGTACTGAAGCCGCGCCTCCTCTACTCTGAGAGGCCTAGCACGTCGGCCGCGCTCCTATTGTTCGCCCGGGACCGCTGTGTTTCTCCGGCTTTCCGCGAAGTGGCGCTAACTTCTGACACTACGCACCGCTTGCTCCGCAATAGAAAGTCACTGCTTCAGTCCCTCTCCTAAGGTTTGCAGCGCTGAACTGTGGAATAATTTTGTGCTTCAAGATTTGCAAAGCTCAGCAGAGTGAAATTATGTAGTTTTCAAGACGAAACGAGATAGTAAATGAAGTAAAATAACAATAGCACACTGTTTATTCACTGCAGCAGAAGTGGAGGCTAAATATTCTTTGCTAAAATGGCATGTTGCAGATATCGCATTGTCACAGAACGGTAATTATGAGATCAGAAATTGATTCAATATGCAAAAGGCAAAAGCAAGAATGCAAAGCGAGATCAAATATGGATTCATGCACATAATGATAAGGAAATTATGAACATAGGAGAAAAAAGAATATGTAAACATTTTATGGCAGGAATAAGTATGACACTGTTTATGCACATTAGCAGCAGTCCCAGCTATGAATAAAAATGCAAAAGATAGACAGTTAATGGAGGTGCAAAACAAGAAATGACTTTGCTATCACAAACAAGGGTAGGGAAATGAGGGGGCTCGTTATGCCATATATATGAAGGAAGCCAACAATTATTGAAACCAAGGAATAGGGAAGGAAGGTTCCCCAATTCATAACACTGTTATCACTGTTTTTCATGTCTGCAGTCCGATAAAATCACTTCACAAAACAAACAAAGAACATCACTGTCAACAGTTATTATATGCTGTTTCCATATTCATGTTATTAGATGCAGATATCGACTTCATGAATTTTTTTTCATATGAGCTGTACAAAAGCCTCCCGTGGTCGTCGTTGCGGCTTTCACATTCCAACACAGGCAAGACTGCGATTACAGTCACGCTGTGCTACAAACACTGCTCCATAGGTTTCAGGAGGGATTTTCGGTCTGATAGCATTGCACACATTTCGTCAGGCCACAAAGAACTAATGATTTCTACTGTCGGGTAGTAGAGGCCACCCCTATCTTGGTGGGAAATCAACCCATCCATAGCCGAGTTTCCCTTTGGCTTCTTAACTAAAGCCAGACAGTTCTCACACGCAAATTTTTCACTAACTGCGCGAGATATAGAAGACAGGAAAGCCAGGGAGCTTCTTGCGCTGGCTTGACATATGCAAAAGGGCACGCAGCAATACCCTGTGGCTGGGCTTCAAGTGCGGTTATTAGGCCGAGCAATGAAGCGGTAAGACACACGATAAAAAGTAGCACATCGGACTCCGAATAAAAAACTAAGACTTAGAACGTTAATCCTCACTCCGAATGGGCTACCACAGAGACTGCGCGGGCACTGGAGTTGCCGGTGGGGCACACGTTAGTGTTAAAATCCCTTGATGTAGGAAAGTACCACCACTCTTTGTACTCTGCCACCGGCGCGCGACCTCCTCGCCCCTCGCGAGTCCCCTCCGCGGCAGACCGTCTTGCGCCGGTTTTCCTGCACGATGATCGGTCTCCCTGCTGTTGCCCTTGGAAACGAGCGGAGTTTGCGTTTTGCTTTTGTTTTTCTTTTTCGTTCGCGCCATTTTGCGCCGTAGCTCGGTTGGCTCGGCGTATAGAGAACGTCGCACGCTAACATTGCACGCTGTTTCGTGCACTGTCTGCTAGCACTATGCCGTGCTGCTGCGCATATAAATGCAGCAAGAAGCGTGATGATGGTTATGCAGTTTTTACGGTACCGCAAGCAAAGCGTGATGGTTTGCGCAAGAAGCACTCGCTGCACAACAGTGGCCGAAAGAACTTTCTTCCGACAAGGAACAGTATTGTTTGCGAGGTAAGGGGCCTTTCTTATTGCTCATATCAAAGCATCCCCTAATGCTGCATTTTATTCATTCTTCCGGCCTAGCACACCTGGACAATCGACCACTGTCAATTGAAACCATTCTCACGTGTCGTCGACAGAAGACATCGCAGCTGAAAGCGACGAAGGGACTGCTTAGGTTTTTAAAGGAAACGGGCTTGGACAAGCGCCTATGAGAGTGATGTCACGTACCACGCAAGAGTGACGGACTGTGACTGACGATGTGTGTGCTGTGTACGTTATGTGCTCTCTCTCTCTCCTCCCCATCTTTCATTCCCCCTCACCCCGCTCCCATCTGTAGGGTAGCAAACCGGTTGTCATGAACTGGTTAACCTCCCTGCCTTTCCTTCTCCACTCTTTCCTTCCTTCCTTCTTCCGGCCTGCTCGTTAGCGCTTTTGTTGCGGCAATTTGTACGTTGCATAAAAACGGGGTTCTCCTCAGAATACTGAATATTCTGCTGGGATTCGATCACCTCGCACGTCGCCAACTGTTATTTAATCGGACATGTGCAACATTATACATTCTGCTTTCCATTGAACAAATATACCCGAAGATACAGACTCTCGATCGCACTTTAAGTCATTGTTACGATCCGTTGCCTGTTTTACTGAAAATCGGAATAGCAGCTTGTAGAGGAGCTATTTACAGCTTCGATGTGTGTGTCAGTCACTTAAATAGAATGAATGCAGGGCCTGAAAAAATTAGTGGGAAGTATACCCGTGGTATTGCAGGTGATTAGCACCAGCTAGTCCAGATTTTAAGCCGAGACCCTCAGTTGGATATGTTTCAAGGTGAGCGCTTGAGGTACAGAAAGTAACGTGACCTAATGAAGATAGGAAGCGAGCTAAATCATGCCCAGCCGTGTATAATAGATTATTAATGATTAGTAATGTAAATTCATGACTGATTAATGATTGGATTAAGGTGGTTTAAGGTCGATTAAGGTGGAATAAGGTTAAATAAAGAGGGCTAGGGTCGATTAAGGTGGATTAAGTTAGATTAGAGTGGATCAAGATGTAATAAAGAGGATTATGGTTCATTAATGTCGATTAACGTGCATGAAGGAGGATTAGGATGAATTAAGGTCGATTAAAGTGTATTAAGGAGGATTAGGGTGGATTAAGGTCGAATACGGTGGATTAGGAATATAAGGTGTATTAAGGAGGATTAGGGTGGATTGAGGTGGATTAAGGTCTATTAAGGAGGATTAGAGTGGATTAAGGTCGAGTAAGGTGCGTGAAAGTGGATTGATGTGGATTGAGGTGAATTACAGTAGATTTTACAAGACTCGCATTCGCATCTCTTAGGTGATAGCTAAGGACACCTGGTAATTTCTTTTTCAGTTCTTGAATTTGCTTTGAACTGAGCGGCCATGCACGCGTGAGTGGTTGACGATTATTATTTGGTTTCCTCACGGATACAGGCAATGTGCACGAGACAATCGGGCACCCTTGCTGTTGACTTTTAGGCGGAGGCCGGGAATCTTCGCTTTAATAGCGAATGCGTTACGGTCACCTTTCTTCGGTTTTCTTCTGTGGGTAAACGTTTTCCATCCATGTAACACGAGCCGATGTCATTGTATCAAGCGCTTTGATTAAGAAGGTTGAGCAATAAATAATGATTATGGTAATGATGTAGCAATGCAGGGAATATTATGTAGGCAATAATGTTTAGCACTGCGGCATATTAGCCACTTGTACTTGTATAAAGGATGTTTTATTCATCCTGCCTGAGTGATTAACTCTTATATAAATGTTCTAGCTACATTTCACTGAAGACCAATTTGAGCCGCGCATATTACAAGAACTTGAAAAAAAAAGCTGAAGCCCAACCCAGTTCCAACAATTTTCTCCCACCGACCTGTCGTGAAGCACAGAAAGCTCCCTCGACAGCGGCATGAACCTTGAACTGAGATTAGTAAGTGATTGCTGCTGCTTGCTCCTTGTCCCGCCTCTAATAATATCAGCAATAATGATCTCAGTCGCTTAACGACGCAGCCAACGGCATTATGATTCTTTATGCAGAGCCTGTCGCCACCGCATGCTTGCCCGCAATCTGAAATGCGTCGGCAATAGGGCTCCCGCTAATCAAAATCACAATTTTACCTATCCTACTACATAACTTAACGGTATGTCGGTGTGAACTACCAAAATACTTTATCCAGAGGCGTTTCTTTTGCCTAAAAATATAGAATTCCTTATCCCATAGGTATACCGAGTATTTTTTAAGCTTCATTGACACCGACGCCTAAAGAAAAATCTGTAAACACCTTTCCTCAGCTTCTGTTATTGTGGGCGATGAGTGGCTGCCGGCACTGCTATATCGCACTGAAATTGCGTAACCGTCCTATTCAATGCAGAAAGCACAGCGCAAAAGCTACTTTGACATTGAGACAAACACATGGACGGACGGTGCTCTCGCCAGTAATTTATTATAAGAAGGCACACTGAATATAATACCTGCGGTGCGCATGCGTGCACATACAAGAAAAAACTGCCAAACATACAGCGATCTGCAACAAGCATACTAGATCAGACGCAAAAAGTAAAGCAGCGTATCATGTAGCAGAAAAAATAACTGGAGTGTAGAACTCGCCTCAAAGCTCCTTTTACATCAGTGTGTGTCATTCATACGGCTTTAAGATGAAACCAACCACCTCATAAACGTCGCCTTAAGCATTCTCCATACTGTTATCACCATTTTTCAAAATATTCTACGCCACTGGGGCGCGCAACTGGTCCAAAATAATGCGCCTCCATCGAATTCTGCGGCCCGTCCGCGGGAGCCCAGGCGCAATAGCGTGCCGTGCGCAGCGCGCTCAGCCGGCGGGCGAGAAGAATTAGGAGGAAAGTGCGCGCGTGGAGGAGAGTGTCGCTACTTTCAAGATCAAGGGGTTTTAGGCCTTCTCAGCTCACAGCGCGGTTGCGCGGCGGCAACGAGAAGCATTGCTCATGCGCAGTGTGTCCGGCATGCGCAAATTCTCCCGCCGCGCGCATTGCGTCACGCAAGCAAGTGCGTGTCGTCTGCTGCGCGCGTACCGCAATAAGCTAGCCGTACGGTTCGGGATTAGTGACGATGTTGAATTTCTCATTAGGCTCCCCACGAAGCATCAATAAACTTGAAAATATATGTAATGTTTTGTGGGCGTTCTCAAGATCATTGTTGATCTATAGCCAGGCCACGCATGCTCATGACACTTGTGGGCGTATTTAAAAAGAGGCTTCCGTCTTTGAGGAGCGTATATATATTCTTGCACATTACCGCATCTGTCAGAGCAGCAACTGAATTTCAGCATGGCCCGCGTTCCCGAAGAAGAGAGGTGGAAAATCGTACAATATTCGCTCAAGGGATATTCACAGCGCTCCGTTGGTGCTCTCGCGCACAGGCCGCTAAAGACCATCAACAGGATTATTCAGGCATTCAGCAAGGAAGGCTGACTCCGTGATGCCCCACACAGGCGTCGACCAAAGGCAACGACGGAGGATGAAGACGCGCTTATGGTAGCTGCTGTCGTCGAGAATCCGTTCCAGTCCGCTAGGCAAGTGCGGGAGAAGCTAGATGTATACGCTTCCCTTGCTACGGTCCGGCGACGCCTCCGAAGTGCTGGACTGCGAAATTCTGCAGCTGCACGAAAGCCAGTCGTCACTGCTTCGAACAAGAAGTGACGCTTCCAGTTTGCCGAAGCACATGCCTCATGGATGGCAGATGACTGGGGCTGAGTGATCTTCTCTGATGAGTCGACTTATACAACTCGACTTACATCGCAGCGATAATGCACAGAAATGTTGGACAATGTGTTGCTGCCCTACGCCCACAGCGTCTTTCCCGATGCCGACTGTATGTTTCAACATGACCTGGCGCTGGTTCACATGGCAAAAGTTGTCAAGAAACATATAGAAAATCGCAGAATCAGCATGCTTTCCTGGCCGGCCAAAGGCGCTGACATGAACATCTGCGAAAATATATGGGGGTACATCAAACCAGCCATGGTGCGAAAACCTGTCCGCCCGACGACTGGGGACGAGCTGTGGGCAGCCGTTCGACAAGAATGAGAGGACTTTCGAGCGCATCATGAGTTTGTGCCAGCGCTGTACGCGTCACTGCACTCTAGGATGGCAGCAGGCGTTTCCGCAAAGGGTTGTATGACAAAATACTAACATCATCAAAGATAAATTTATTCGTGCCTACTAATACTACTTCTAAACGGATCAATCTTCTGTTGAACTTGCACCAAATAAAAGTTCGAATGTTTGTGTTCCCTTGCCTGTTCATTGTACGATAAGAACACAGCAGAAGGAAAACTAAACAAAGTGAAAAGTTGAAGTAATTACAATAACGCCAAGCATAAGAAGCACAACGTTCTGAATTAAAAGCATAAAATCGTGGTTTCTGTCATAGTTTGGTTTCTATTGAGGGGAAAAAACTGCTAGCAGACGACACACGCGCGCTACGATGACGTAATGCGCACGAAAGGAGCCTACCCTCTCCGAGCATGCGCGCAGATATTGTGGCCGCCGTCTGACGGCGCTGGTGATATAGAAAGCCACGCGCTCCCGTGTTCACCCTTAAAAAGATTGCGACTCTACATAGCAAGCATGTCTTTGATAGTTCTATTAAGACGCTCTGTGAGGCAGTTCGTCTGAGGGTGGTACGCCCTTGTAAACTTGTGCTTTGTAGCGCAGGAGTGCCAGATGTCCTGGACAACCTTTGATATTAAAAAGCAGCCCCTATCTGTGAGGAGCTGTCGAGGAGCACCGTGGTGAATTATAACGTCTTCGAGGAGGAAGGCGGCGACGCCGGTTACAGAGCTGGTTGAAAGCGCCCGAGTGATGGCGTACTGTGTCGTGTAGTCGGTAGCGACTGCTATCCACATATATCCGCAGGCAGATAGCGGAAAAGGGCCAAGAAGTTCAACCAAACCTAAAGAATCGCCCCGATGGCACGTCAAGCGGTTGAAGGCGGCCAGCTGGGAGTACTGCTGGTTTCTTTTGGCGATGACATTTTTCACAGGAACCGACGTAACGGCAGACGGAAAAGTAAATACCGGGCTAACAGACGCGATGCCGAACACGGCCATACGTCCTCGAGACTCCGAGGTGACCCTCGGTAGGCACATCATGTAGCTGTGTGAGGACAGTTTGACGCACATGTGTAGGAATAACCAAGAGCAGTTCAGGACCGTCAGGCTGCATGTTGTAGCAGAACAAGATGCCATCCTGCAGCACAAACATACGCAGAGAAGGGGAACGCGTCTCAGAAGGCAGTCGGAGAATGACGTCTCGCAAGTAGGCGTCACAGCGTTGAACACGTTCTCGGAACACGCAGCCTTGGCTGAGCCATCACAATGCCCGAGGCCCGCCTGGCAGTCCAAGCCCACGGACACGCATCGAAGGAGGCACCACTCCAACATGTCTGCCCCCACGACCAAATCGTTCCCCTTCGCCACGCCCACGTCTGTCCCGCTCGCCTCTGCCTCGTCGCTCGTCGTCGTCTTCCGTACTGTCGATCAGTTTCCTCTCGAGCAGCGCTTGTTAACACTGTATATATATATATATATATATATATATATATATATATATATTTCTTTCAATTCATTTATTGCACTTTAAGGGCCCGCAGGCATTTCATAAGGATGGCGTAACATCAAGTTTACAAGTACAATGCAATAAAAAGCAACTGGTAACAAAGTTGACAAGCATCAGGTTGGTCTACATCGAGTTTCCGAATACAATGCAATAAAAATCAACTGGAAACAAAAATTACTAAAATACATAAGTGAGATCAAGCAAATAAAAGAAGCGTACGGTAGAACGAAGGCAGGTTCACAACACGCTAAGGTGGGCGTGTTTCGTGTGAGAGGAGGTGGCGGGTTAATTGTTCGCGAGGTTTTACTTGATCTTAGCATGCAGCTATGCTGTCAGGGAGCGTGTTCCATAACGGAATTGTCTGCGGGAAGAAGGAGCTATTCATTGCCGATGTTCGGCCGCTCACGCGTGCGACAGGACGTGCCTGAGTTAATCGCGAGGATGATCTGAGTGGTGGGTTAGGCAACACCACCTAGATAGGACAAGGCCGACGCACTCCGATGATGACGTCACGCTACCTGGCCCGACTGTCATAGAATCTAATGGGAATGGTCCCGCGTAAACAACAGTGATTTTGACGTCACCGCTTTTGTCCCGCCAGCCTTCACAATGGAAATTTAAGGCAAGGTAGAATGACGTCAAAGATCGGAGTGCGCAGGCCTTGTGCTATCTAGGTGGTGTTGGTTTAGCAGTGCGTGTCTTGTATGCGACAGATGAAAGCAGGAATGAAACAGGCACAGAGGAACGTTTGTGCGACGTGATTCTAACGCTGGGAGGGAGAGTGTCTGTTTTATAGCAGTTATACTGATGTATGGAGAATATGGAGATGTTATAAAACGTGCTGCACGGTTTCATACTGCTTCTATTTCATTGGTGAGATATAATTGTGATCAATGCCATATAGATGACGCGTACTCGAGGTTTGGTGGCACGTATGCCAGTTTCTTGATGTCAGCGGATGCTGATTTAGGATTGTGACGTAGGTATCCAAGTATGCGTGATGCCTTAGAACAGATGGTTTTGATATGCGATACTCAGTGATGGCTTTAAATGCACTCCCAGGTACCTATACGTTGAGTCAGAGCATATAGGGCACGAATTAATTTGGTATGTGTAGTTTATCGTAGTGCGTTTGCGCGAGAACAATATTAATTTACATTTCGTCAACTTTCACCCGCCGCAGTGACTCAGTCAGCTAAGGCGTTGCGCTGCTGAGCACGACATCGCGGGATCGAATCCCTGCTGCGGCGGCCGCATTTCGATGGAGGCGAAATGCAAAAACGCCCGTGTGCTTGCGTTGTAATGCACGTTAAAGAACCCCAGGTGGTCAAAATTAATCCGGAGCCCTCCACTACGCCATGCCTCATAATCAGAACTGGTTTTGGCACGTAAAACCCCAGAAAGAAGAAAGATTTTGTCAACTTTAAGGGCGTGAGCCATTAATTACACCATGCACCAATACTATCTAAATGATGTTGCAGATTAGTTATGTCATCTGAATTATGAATAGGGTTGTAAACAGCGCAGTTATCGGCAAAAAGCCGTAATTTTGATTTTATGTTAGCGGGGAAGTAATTGATATAGATTGAATATAACAGTGGTGATAAGCCTGCACCTTGAGTACGCCTGCTGTTATGCTACTGAATTGAGAGTTGCTGTTATTGGCAGTGGTAAACTGAACTCGACCTTTCAGAAAGTGTTCCAGCCAGTGGATTAGATTTTGAATGATACCAAGTGCAGAGAGTTTAAGGAATAAATGATTGTGAGATACACGATCGAATGCCTTCGAAAAGTCCAGCTGTACGGCATCTATCTGAAAGAGCTCATCGACATGATGTAGCAAATCATGTGTCAATTCTCTGAGTTGAGTTTTGCAGGATCGTTCCTTGTGAAAACCATGTTACATACAGCAGGTAGAAGTTAATGGACTCGAGATGTGCCATTAGGTTGGAAGCAATTATGTATTCAAGCAGTTTGGATGTGATACTAGTCAGAGAATGTGGTCTGGAAACGGTGCCAAATTCTTTGCCAAAATTTTGGACAAGTTTACCTATTTTCCAATCGTTGGGAACGACCGAGTTTTGCACAGACTGGTTAAATATTAGGTACAGTATTTTGCTAGATATTGCAATGGTATTTTTCAGGAGCTTACTGTTTATGTTGTCGTAGCCTGCTAATGATGCTATTTTAAGGCTGTCTATTAGTTTATTTCAAGGTAGGTTAACAGCGCAAGGCCACCAGAAGGAACAGAAGAGAGAACAGAGTGCTGAACTTCCAACAGTTTAATATCTTTCTAGAAAGCATCGCTATTTATACAGTCATACAATAGCACATTAACCATGGGCAGAACGCCATGACAAAACCACACAAAATTCAACATGGTGATAGCCCGAGGTATCTGATCGCCTTGTCAGTGAGAGCGACAGAGGGGGTACTGACGCAACCATCCCTCAAACGTAGAATTTCTCCCGCTTCGATTGTCCCCCGTGTAACACGGTCTCTGTGTTTCGCGACGATACTACAATTTTTTAATGTTGGCCTGCATCCACATGCGCAGCAGTAGGCAGAAAGCCATCCCTGTTTTGCGTGGTCTACATTGTATTTGCGTTCCTTCAGACTTTCATTTATGCAGTGGCCCATCTGTCCGATATAATATTTGCCACAAGACAGTGGAATCCGGTGAAATGACGTTGTCTGCACACTCTATAGGTTTCTTTTGATGTGCGATACGGCACTCTCGTTTGGACCTGGATGCTGGGACGGTCATTTTGCATAGGCTACCTAGTTTTTCCGAGCAGAGAACTTTGACGTTTACACGCTCAGCGACCTTTTTCAGATTATGCGCGATTCTATGCATGCACGGAATTACTGCCAAATTTGCCTATCCCGAGTTGGTCCATCTGGATTTACATCTACCTATGACAAAGATCTGCGCAGCAGGCCTTCAGCAACAGAGACCTGCACAAGGATTGGGTAGCCTGCCGAAGTTAACCTCTCAGATTGCTCACGAAAACTGTCGGCCATTTTGTGTTCGCAGGATTTTCTTAGGGAATTATTGAAACATGATCTAACAATGCCGCGTTTTATATGTTTTGAATGCGCGGAGTTAAAAGGAAGAAGAGGCTTGTTACCACGTGGGTAGTGCATCCAGCAGGAACGCCCTTCGTGCGAAAATAGCTTGACATCAAGGAACCTTATAACACCATTCTCGAAAAATTATTGGGTTAGTTCAAGTGGTCTAAACCATTTGCTCACTGTGTTCAGAAATAAAAAAGCATCAGACTAAAAATTCGTCCACATATCTACAAGCAGCTAAGGCGTTAGTGTTAATGAACGCATACGAAACAGATCTGTCAAGTTTTGCTAAAAACAAATCACTGATAATGGGAGTGATGCATGATCCAATGCAAATACCTTTGTTTTTTGAAGATGAGGTTTACCACCCCAATAGATGTACGTCGACTGAAGATAAAAACAAAGTAATTCTAAAAAGCAGTTAACGCTGATGCTAGACTGAGTCTGGAACTCAGAAGGGCCAAATTGGTTATTGCATTCATCAATGCAGTGAAGTAGTGAGTCATGTGGTATAGAATAATAAAGGTCCTTAACGTCAATTGAAAAGGCAAACAGGCTTTCACTGCATCGTGAGCTGACAAATTGCTGTACTGCATCAGATATCTTTACAAGTGTGGCGGCCTCACGGTTGCACAGCAGCAGCCAGACACCCTCTCGCATCTATGACTCAGTAAAATCTTATCGCGCTGTTTGCGGGAAAGGGAAGTGGTGCGAGGGTGCGCAACCGAGCCGTAGAAGCTGTACGATTAAGAAAATAAAAGTTAGTTGTTGCTTGTTCTTCAGGGACGCACTACTCGCTTCTGCCTGCTGATTTCCAGCCACGCTCGCGTCCCACGCAACATTGGTGACCCGGACGTGATGCAGCAAGGGCTATGGACACACCTCAAGGCACCGAAATTTCGACACTCTCCGGTGTCGACGTCAAACTGCCTCCTTTTGGACTGCGGATCCTGCGTTGTGGTTCATTCAGGTAGAATTACAATTCGCTGCACGGCGCATCACAGCAGATTCCACGAAATACCCATTATGTGGTGAGCAGTCTGCCCCCATCAACCGCTAGCGAAGTTCGAGACCTGTTGCTTTCTCCACCAGCAGACAGCGTTTACGAGGATCACGACCTCCGAAAGCCAACGTCTACAACAGCTTCTTCATGAAGCCAACCTCGGTGAGAGAACGCCAAGCCAGCTGCTACGTCACATGAAGCAATTATTTGCCAGCAAAGTGGACGGTCTTGACAGCCTGCTGCTCCGAGAAATATTTCTACAAAAAATTCTCCCGGACGTCAGAATGCTCATGACTGCCTGAAATGAGAACCATCTATCCAAACTGGCCGAGTTAGCCGACAAGCTCATGGCGGTAGTTACCACATCTGTCGCGGCCGTCACAAACGAACCGTCTTCACATGAACAGCTTCAAGAGATGAAGAACGAAATCTCGCATCTTGTGAATTCCGTGGCCGCCCTTCATACCGCGTCACGGTCAACCAGTCAGGGTGCTCTGCAATCGCCTACGAAACGCCAAAAACTATGTTGGTACCATCGCAAGCTCGGCAATGCTGCACGCAAATGCGTACGTCCCTGCGAGCTCTCGGGAAACGCCCCGGGCAGGCGCTGAGGGCGACCAGCGCTTCTGCCATGCAAGAACGTCACTCATCACTCTTTTTCGTAACGGACCTCAACAGCGGCTTCCGCTTTGTCGTTGACACAGGCGCCGAAGTGAGCGTACTCCCAGCATCGCCCGCGGACCGTAAGCGCCCGAACACATCGCCTCTGCAAGCAGTGAACAACACGGCCATCGCCACGTACGGAAACCACTCCCTAACCGTTAGTCTGGGCCTGCAGAGAACGCTACGATCGATCTTCATAATAGCCGACGTGAAATTCGCCATCCTCGGGGCGGATTTTCTGCGCCACTTTGGACTGTTAGTCGACGTGCATAACCGGAGGCAACGGGACCCTGTGTCACAAAGCGATGTAAAAGGCAAGCCTTCAGGACATACGCCGCTCAGCCCTACGCTGATCAAGCCAGCAGGCCCTCTTCGCTTGACTTCCATACTAAGCGAATTTTCTGACTTGACGCACCAGCACCAAGTGGGATCCCAAGTAAAACACGACGTGTTTCACCACATCACCACAACTGGGCCACCGGTTCACGCTCGACCACGTCAATTGTCGCCTGAAAAACTGGTGGTGCCACGATAGTAATTCGACCATATGTTGGCGTTGGGCATCATCCAACCTTCTTCCATTCCTTGGGCCTCTCCCCTTCACATGGTTCCTAAGCGCTCATCGGGTGACTGGCCTCCTTGCGGATACTATCGAGCGCTGAACAGTGTTACAACGCCCGACCGGCACCCCATGCCACATATTCATGACATACTGGCAGGTCTGCATGGGGCCAAAATTTTTTCAAAAATTGATCTCGTGCGCGCATACCACCAGATACCTGTATCACCAGAAGACGTCCCCAAGACTGCTATCAATACACTCTTTGGTCTATTCGAATTGCTGCGCATGCCATTCGGCCTTCGCAACGCGGGTCAACCGTTCCAAAGGTTTATCGACGGCGTTCTACGGGGCCTCAATTTTTGTCCCGCCTATCTGGATGACTTGCTTATAGCGAGCACCACCCAAAAAAAAAAAAACATGAAGCGCACCTGCGGATTGTTTTTCGGCGCCTATCTGAGCACGGTGTTATGGTCAACGCGGCCAAGAGTGAACTCGGCGTGCCTGAGTTATCATTTCTGGGACACATCATTTCGAACTCGCGAGTGCGGCCACACCCATCTAAAGTGAAGGCCATAAAAGATTTTCCACTGCCAACCACGAAGCGCCAACTACGTGAATTTCTCGCATTGCTAAACTTCTACCTCCGCTTTGTGCCTAAATGCGCACATATCATACAACCACTTCACGGACTGCTGAAGACAACGCAAGGATCTTCGAATGACCTGCCTTGGTGCGAAGAAGGGAAAAGGGGCTTTCAACCAAAGCAAGCAGGCTTGGCAATTGCGGCTCTCCTGGCATACCCACAGCCAGGAATTCCCCAGTGTTTAATGGTCGATGCCTCACACATAGCCATCGGCGCCGTGTTGCAACAGCTTAGCGACGGCACATGGCACCCAACTGCATTCTTCTCGAGGAAGCTGACCCCTACTGAGCGCCGCTACAGCACCTTCGGGCACGAACTGCTAGCCGTCTACTCAAGTATACGCAACTTCCGGCATTTCTTGGAAGGCGTCCATTTCTTCATTTTAACCGACTATAAGCCGCTGATCTATGCCCTCCGCTCTATGCGTTCGGACGGTGGCACGCACACGGCCCGTGAACTTCGGCAACTGGCATAATTCTCCGAGTTCACGACAGACGTCCGCCACGTAAAAGGGAGCGACAACGTCGTTGCCGACGCACTGTCGCGGAGTGCAATAAACTTTGTCAACGATCCAGAAGGAGTTAACTTCGACGCGCTCGCGGCAGCACAAGAGAAGACGAAGAGCTAAAAGTCTTCTAACAACATAAACAGCCCTCAAACTGCAGTGTATGGAGATTCCGGGATCAGGCGACCAGATTTGCTGTGACACCTCCACGGGCAACCCACGCCCCTTCGTGCCTGCCAATCTACGTCGCCGCATTTTTCTTTCTGTTCACAAGCTATCGCATCCTGGAATCAAAGCTACGAAAAAGTTGCTCACATCATAATTCATTTGGCCAGGCATCAACCGAGACGTGCGTTGCTGGGCAAGAGGATGCATACAATGTCAGCGTGCCAAAATTCATCGACATACTGTGACCCTGTTGGCAAAGTTCGCGCCTCCAGACGCGCGTTTCGACCACGTCCACCTCGACATTGTCGGACCTCTGCCGCCTTGCCAAGAGCATGCCTATTTACTGATGTGCATTGATAGATTCACGCGCTGGGCGGAGGCCATACCTATAGCGGATATCACTGCTGACACGGTTGCCCGTGCTGTTTTGCACCCCTGGGTTGCTCGTTCCGGGCACCATCCATAATAACAACGGACCGTGGAAGGCAGTTCGAATCATCACTTTTCGACAGCATTACACGTTTCATTGGTGCTTCTCGCATCAGAACAACCGCCTACCAACCGATTAGCAAGAGCATCGTGGAGCGTTTCCACCGCCAGGTCATGTCGGCGCTCGCCGCAACAGAAGAGCGCAACTGGATGGAGGCACTACCACTAATTTTCTTGGGAATCCAGACAGCTGTCAAAACAGACATCGGCTTCAGCGCGGCCGAACTGGTGTACGGAACGACACTACGCCTTCCAGGAGAATTCTTCACCGGCAGTCCGCAAGACGGCTGTACAGCTACCGCAGCCTACGCACTTAGGCTACGAGACATAATAGAGTGTTTTAGCTGAGCGCTTGCTGTCCGCTCCGCTCAGACCGGCATATGCTAGCAAATGCCACGCAACCGCTTAGCGGGAACGTTATTGCGCTTGCGCACAATGCTCATACCGGCAGCGTACCGAAGACCGCATCCCTCGCTCCGCTACAAAGTCGACTGAGCGGAGCGTGACAGCGTGTCTACTTGGTCTCTTCGTCGTTTTGCAGCCGAGTTGATAACGCGTCCCTCGCGTCTCGGCAAGACGCGCTTATCACATGCTAAATCTACGCAGTTCCCTGCAGTATCTCATAGCGTGAAATCTGAGCGGAGCGGAGCGTAAGCGGCGCTCTGCTAAAACTGTCTAATGGAAAACCTTCACGCTACGCCACCACGCCGGGCAGCGCCACGCGCGGTGTACGTACCATCGGAACTCGATTTGCGCACACATCATAGAGTAACATGCGGATTACAAGAGTGGCCACTCGAGCCTAAAAGCGGCCGAGCTACGCAGCTTCATGCCGCCCGCTAGAGGGCAATACAACACTCCCTGTCTCCAAGGAAACGCGCATACTACTAATCTATTGTAGGAACTTTTCTATAGTGCATTATACGTCTACTTGTCTATGTGGCTGTAGACGTAGACGTTATCAACGGGATCAGCCGGCCGTGAGCGGTGGATGATAAGACTAGTATAAAGAATAACGCATCGCTACAAAATATCGGCCATGGTGTGATCAGGCAAGGCGGCGCTAAAAAATATGCGCGATAACGTCTGCGTGGTCATTGCAGGGTTCGTCTGCCAGAACGTGTCTGTCTGCTTGGCTGCTGCTTGGTAAGAAGGCCTTCATTACGTTCTTTTTTCCCTTAATTACTTTGCAAATTGCTTATGTATTTGTCACTTCAGCCGTAAGTTAACATTTGTCGCATTGTGCTGTTCGGCGCAGAGAGCTTTTTGTGTTCTTCACTTCGCGCATGATGTTCGTGGATTGCTTCACATTATGTAAGAAACAGCAATTTGGAATGCTGCGCAGCACGTTTGCGAGAAAATCGTTTCTGGGCGCGAGAAAGTGAGTCGGCACACGCCGGTATACGTAGTCTGAATTTATAGCACGTGTGTTGCAATTGTGTGAAAGAATGCAGTTATGCTTAGGATCGTTATTCATGGCGTGCGCAGATTGCTTGAAGCCTTTGTTACGAGCGAAATTAGAGAGAACTTGCGAATTGAGAAGAATGTAAGCTGGTGGCTACGACATATTCTGAATAAACACTCCTGCCTCAGTGGCACATGCATGGCACCGAAGGTTGCTTTTTTTTTAGCTGCGACAATTACACGTGACACTTTTTGCGAAAGGGCGATCTGAAGTGCGTAAGAGAAAATTTGTGCGAAGGCGGGAGAGAATACATAACCAATACATTTTTTTTTCAGGTCATGCCGACCATAGTCAAGTACTACGGGAATTACTGCTGTGTTGCGAGGTGCAGTAACAACGGGAGGACAGGGAGAGAGCGTGG
>NW_023606709.1:0-40001 GCF_013339745.2 Dermacentor silvarum | reverse complement strand
GAGCGTAGGAGGAATGAACAGAAGAAGGCTATATACATGTGCCACATAATACGTATACCGCGTGTGTGTCATTGGAGCAGCAGTAAGCATGACAATCAAGCTAATCCTTGGCAATCTAGACAACCAGGAAAGCTAAGAATAATCAGCTGAACCTTTGCTAGCGCTACGTATATCCTGGCATAGCCGAGCTAAGCCACTGCAACTTTTTTTTAAATGCGAATGCAGTCGGGGCATGTCAGGCGTCTGTCGGTGTCCGCGCGCCGGCAGGTGTTATCTCTCCGCTCTCACTCCCTCTCCCATAGCAACAGCTGCGGGTGCGCGCGCTTCTCCTCGCCCCTAGCACCGGAGCCCGTGGTGCGGGCGGAGTAGCGGAGAGTGACTGGAGAGGAGGAGCGCGCTCTGGCGTGTGGGGGCGCTCGCATCGCGGGAACTCGGCGGAGCTCCCGCGTGTGTGGAGAGAGTGTAGGAGAGGGTAGGTGCAGTGCTTCGCCTCTCCTTCTATCGCCGTTCGCTCTCTCTCCTCCCTGCGCCCCACTCTCCCGTTCGCTCGCTCGCACGTACATATAAATGGAGTGAAGCGCGCGCCTCACTCTCGACCGTTCGCTGGCTGGGCGCCTCTCAAGGCGATGGCAGAAGTCGGTGAAGGCGAATGTCTGACGGCAATGGTACCCCTAGCAAGAAGTGTAATACAATCCTACCCGAGCATTACACCTCTCGCTGGAGGTGACGTCACTCACTACTTTGCTCGAAGCGGCAAGGACGGCGAATACTGCGGCGTTAATCTCGTTGCTAACGTGTATGGGAACCTCATATCGCATGCCGTTGCCACCTCGCCCGTTCGAGACACGTCTCCGTACAAAGACTTCTACACCCTTGTCTACACCGGAGACGGAGTCTTTGTGGTGACCGTGTACCTCGCGCCCAACCTAGCTCGTGACGCCGTTGCCGCGCAACTGGACGCGGCTATGGAAAGTGTGTGTGTGCGCTCCAAAGTATCTGACCCCGTCGTCTTGATTGGTGACTTTAACGTAGACGTGAGAAAGAAGAGCGGCGAGTGGTTGGTGGAGTACATGCGGAAAAAGTACTCTATGCAGTGTGCCTCCGCCGAGTCCGACAAGTGTCCGACTACCATTCACGGAAGTTGCATTGATCTCGCCTTTAACCGAAACTGTGACGTGCGCATGCTTCTGAAAGACCCTTTGACTGTACACTTCAGCGACCACAAGGCTGTGATTATGGCCGTCAGGTACAATGACAACACAAACAGGTGCTGATGAATGTGTAAATAAATGGTTGCGGTATAAATCCTCGTCTTGTCATTAATTTACGCCATTAAAATTACTACGCCGTATACTCTCGGCGCAAGAAATGCATTCACATTTCCTAACAATTCCCTTCGGGGAGGTGGGGGCAATTTTTTACATCCGGACGCGACCATCGAAGACTGAGCCATTAACAGCTTCGCTCTAAAGAAGAACTGTCCACACTCTCTCAGAATCACGAAATGAACTAAAAAAGCAGCTGTGGCAATGCCTTGGTATCTCTTTGTTTTTAGTTCACTGAACATGAATAGTACTAATTATAGCAAATTTTAATACACAAACTGCTTCCCTCGCAAGCCACGGGAACCGAGTTAAAGTTGATGTCCATTTGCCTCGTTGGTTAAGCCAAGCGCCCTTCAAGAATGGGGCACATGTGTGGAAAAGTAAACAACGAGAAAAAAAACTATCATCTCTGCATTCGTTGCTCCGTAAAAATTCTTAAAAAAGAAGTGCTGCGTCACTACAGGGCATATTCGTCAGTGTTGACCTCTGAGCAAGCTCACAGCTATGTATTTTTCCTTAAGTGCTGCAGACGTGCACATTCCTATCAACGGGTTGACCTGAGCGTTCATTCATTAAGTGGATGAACTAAATTTAAAAGAAAAATACCATAATTGAATATTTTTTTCATAACCTGCCTTCCTGAATGCATTGTGCTGATACATGTCGGATAGTTTTAATACACAATGCACGGAATTTACGTCGTTGATGCAGAGTCGGACATTTGAGAAATGATTATTATTATTATTGTTATTGATATTGTTATTTGATTTGAAAACACATACGCAGGAAAGGGAAAACGAGGAGCAAGGCTGGCAACTGCCACCGGAAGGGGCACAACGCGTGCCTACTCTTCAGGAAGGAGGAGACAGAAAAAAGGGATGGAAGATAGGAAGATGGGGAGGAAAGAGGAAAGAAAGAGCGAGATGACAAACCTCGAAGAATAATGTAGAACACACAGTACAGGTCACACACAGTAGGGCCCGTCACTGCAGGTCACTGCAGGTCACACTACTGAAAAACGTTAAATAGAAGAGACAGTATCTAAGTTACAAACGTGAACTTAAGTTGGTTAACTCCAGAGTATAGTACGGAGGGCGCGATGAGCTTGATCGCGTCTAGATGCACATCCACTGGGGTACAAACATTCACCTAGGGTGGTACACCGCAGGCCAAGGAGATGATATTCTCTTACTAGTTAGAGGCCCTGCGCATTGAAAGCGGGGCACTCCAATATCAGGTGCTGAAGTGTCCCGCAGCAACCGCAAGACGTACACGATGGACTGGCCACACGTCCTTGTCTGTATAAACGTTCACACACGTTCACACAGCCTACCCTTAGCTTCAGGAGTTGAGCTCTAGCGCGACGAGGCAAGCCTCGATCACGAACACGCGGCGGGAAAGCTCCATTTGCGACGTGGTGGTCTGGATACTGCTTGAGTAGGTGGCGACGAATCAGCATACGAGCGTCATCAAGCTTGCACAAAATTTCATGGCAAGCACAGTTGTTATGAGTGCAAGTATGAGTGCGAGTTGAAGCGTCCAACGGAACCTACGTACTTTGTCTTTCTTGAGCAGGAGCACAAGTTCCTTGCGATTTAACTTCCGGCCGTAGTTTGTGTGCACTCAAATGAGCAGTAAATATATGTCAAATTCAAATACGGGAACTTAATCTTTCACAAGCCACCGCGCCTATATAGACTGAATGTCCGTTTGTCTTGGTTGTTAAAAGACAATAAGACGGAAAGGCGGGCTAGATTGTTTGACTTCATTGCGGAAAATGGGCGCTCACTAAAGCACGACAACCCAAAAAGGACACAAAACCAGCGGAGACTGACAACTCAATTTCATTCCTAACACGCCACATATAAACCTCCTCGATAACCATCTCATAATCAAGGTGCATGGGCAACAGAACACATGTTCCACATGACAAACACTTTAACAAATGCAACATAATCGGCACACTATCTTCTATGGTTGAGCAAGATAAATTCGCTGTCCTTCAAAGCGACAGACGGATGACTGTCAAATGCTTCTTGCAGACCAGATATTTGCCAAGCTTCTACAATTTCTCTCGTTGTATGATTAAGATTAACATACAAAATAGCGATTTGGCAAAACAATGGCTTACGCGGGCTCAATGAACATTGCACACACTGCGTTTCCAAATGCGTGTAGGACCTTCCTTTCAACCTGGCCAGGTGTTCCCTTAATTTTACATATATACACCAGCCAGTGTGACCGACCTACTACAACCCACCCTTGAAATGTATTTATACACTACATTTCTTTACATTCTAAACACTGGTGCCCGTCACGCATCAATGACTTAATAGTAAGACTGTTAACCTTGTTATCATACATACTGTTTACCGCAGGGCAAACACCCGCCACTTTTTCGCTTGCGAAAAAATTACATTCACGCCATAGTTGGCGCAACTTTTTTGAGCTTATGTGATAAACCATACACATAGGCGATTACCGAAATTTTCCTATTATCCTGGCTTCTTTCCATACCCGTGTCCTCCGATTCTATGCTACTCATTAGCCTTTTGCTACCAGTTGGCAGCAACTAACTGGGTACACAGCCTTTCGAGGCGATATTACTGCTCAAGCAACGCCTCAGTCAACTTGTGCTTGCAAGTTTTTGTTGAAGTCGATTTAAAACATCCTATAGCGATTCCGTTTCATATTATCCTTGAATGGCTGGAAGTGTATTGTAATAGTGCTTTCTCAGTTCTCGGGGAATAATTCCACATGATGTTAATCCAAGGAATAGGCTGAGTTTGTATCTCCGAGCGGAAAGGAAAATAAAAAAAATTGTTTAAACTCTGCGTTCTTTGTTGCGTATGAATTCTAAGAAGTTTACGTCTATAAAGGCCATATACGTCAGAGTCGTTTTAAGTAAAGAAGCGCTACGTCTGTACGACGCATATATGTCAGCGGCGGTGATAATAACAGAATTGCTGGGCCTTTAGAGAGCATATACGTCAGTAGCTGCCTCTGAGCAAAGCAATATGTGTATGTGTTTTTGGTTAGGTACTGCAGAAGCGCTCATTTCCATTAACCGGATGAACTGAGCGAGAATCCAGGGAGTGCATGTTCAAGTAAAAAAAAAAAAAGAAGCTTGTGCGAACATTATTGTGGTAATCATCTTTCCAGGGATGCTATGCAGGATGCGCCGAGTTTCTCGTTCGCACGAGTTTTACCGGAGTTTGCTCGATGGCAGTCAGTAATCGGAGATAGCAAGGAAAGCGCAAAAACAACGGGCCAAAAGAAATATCGAGATAAAGCCGCGTATGACAACGTGAGCGCACCCTGCGCGGCGCTTAAAGCATAGAAGACTGGCGCAACAAAACGCGCCAGCGCCGCGTATTGTTGTCGACGTATTATCGCAATTTAGCAATATCGTCACTGTCCCGCTGTCTATATGCACACTTGCCGTGAGCCGCTTGCCACGCCTTTCTCAGGCGCGTCAAGGGCGTGCCTCGTCTTTCGGGCATTATCTTTCTATCCTCCGTCGAATGCGAACAGGGCACGTGCGGTGCATTCTTGCGCCTACACTTTCCCTCAATCGAATACATTGAAATACAAAAAATACAATAACGAACATTTTATATCTTAAAGTATCGGTTTTCGTTTTGAAAGCTATAAATTTGTGATGACAAACGGACATCACGTGAATTATAAAAATTTGCACTTTTTTTGGCCGCGAGTGGCGAAAGTGAGGCGAGGACACCTTACAAGCGATACATTAAAGAGGATCGCACGCACGAGGGAGTTCATACGGTGAGCAGTCGCCAGGGGCGCTGCAGTTCTATGCTCGATTCTCCAAGGAAAAGGTTAATGAGAGGTGTACAAAATGCTAGATAAAAAGCCGTATAGAATACCTGATTACCTGATTATACCTGATCACTTGTTATTTTTTGTGCTACTTATGAAAAATAAATTCAACTTCAACTTGAAAATCAAGCAGGCTAGCTGACTACTTGTCGCCGCCCCGTTTCAAAGGGAATGCCAATAAATCATCATCATCATCGATTAGTTCCGTCCTGACTATGATCTGACCATTCCCTGTTCATTAGGGGAGGTCAACACATCGCCGGGGCATGGCTTTTAACGCAGGCGCTTCACCGAGGCTATTAAGGCCGCCACTTTCATAACTAAAAAACGAGACTACCCATAGAAAGGGGAGCACCGACTGCCGCTGCAAAATGGCTGTCCGGTCAGTTTATTTGTGCGCGAAGCCTTCGTGATCTATTGGGAAGAGCGTGCTGCCAGCGTCACAATTAATTCTTTTTCATCGCTTGCCGAGTCAAGCTGCCTCTGTGCGATATACGCAGTATTTGAGTATGTTGTGCACCAAGGTGCTTGCCGATTGTTTCTGCTGGAACTAACAGTGATCGCAGATGGATATCGTAACGACACCACAACAATCGCATTTTGCCAGGTGAGGGCTCTAGTGCGCAGTTATGAAATGAGACTTCGAACGCAGGAAGGTGTTGCAACTGTTTAGTGTGCTGTGCTTGTGATGATGAAATGGCATCGTAATGGGCCTAGAAAAGCAAGAATATTTAAACTTCGCTTTGAGAGGCTGATGATGATGGCGAGCAATTCACGTGCAATGCTGAATCTAATTGTATAGTTGAACTGAAGTCATCCCTGCGTTTTCTAGGCATGCGTGTCCTCCTCCTGCCCCCAGTCCTGCCTCGCCCCGATTGCTATTACTGTTTATCAGAATACGCCCGTCTTGTTCGCAAACGTGCGTAGTTATCTACCTAAGAAGAGGCCGTAGAACGTATTTTAAAAGACAGCGATACTGACCTCGCTACACTTACATAGTCGTGGCTACATCCAAATATGGCTGATTACGAGCTACTACACGATAGCCTAGCGTACGCTGTCGGCAGGCTTGACAGGTTGGGGCTAGGGGAAGCGGCATATTGATTTTTGTGAAAAAAGTGTTCCTTCATAGGTCACCGAATTGAACTGTCAACATAAAATTTTGTGTGTAAATATTTCACTTGCTTCAAGTATGACTGTGATTATCCTTTTTATTGCGCTCCTGACTGTGATGTTTCTTTCAACCATGAACTAAACTCGTTACTAATGCATCTTTACTCACGCTTCCCGTCTGCGAATTTCATGCTCTATGGCGATTTTAATTTTCCGGACATTAACTGGGCAGATCTAGAGGCGCATAACCGGCAATCCATAGATTTCTTGACACGATCGTAACATTAAACTATAGTCAGAACCTGCCGCGATGGCACAGCTAGCTAAGGCATGGCGCTGCTGGGCACGAGGTCACGGGATCGAATCCCCGCCGCGGTGGTCGCATTTTGATGGAGGCACAAAAAAAAACGCCGTGTGCTTGCGTTTTAGTGCACTTAAAGAACCTCAGTAGTCAAAGTTTATCCGGAGCCCTCCAATACAGCATGCCTCATAATCAGAAATTGTTTTCGCACGTAAAACCTCAGAAAGAAGAATTTCTTCAGATGGTCTTCTCGACCTGTGCTTGTTTCTGATGCTGATATAATAAAATCGCTATCATCCGTTGGTGGTCTAAGCGATCACAACTTACTACCATTTAATCTCTGCATCGCAGTTCTAATCCGACAACCCTCATCAAAACAGCTTAGGGACTACAAAAAGCGGAATTTTGCAAAATCAACACTGAACTAAACAAATTTTGTTATTTGTTCCGTCAGACTGCTACTTCTCGTATAGTAAATGAAAACTAGATGCTATTTAAGAATAAATTACTATCGCATGTTTAGACACATGCGCCTCTTGTTCACATTCGCGGTGATTTGGGAAAGCCCTGGTTTTCTAATACATTAAGGAGGCAGTTGGGTAAGAAAAAACGTCTTTTTCGTGATGCGAAACGCTCGAAATCTTCTTAAATGTGGGACAAGTACTTTGCATGTCTGCGTGAATACATTAACACTTTCAAACAGCCCAAAAGAGATTGTTCCACCACGATTTGCAGCATATTATACGTCTCAACCCAAAACGTTCTTGGAATGTTCTAAAGCCAAAGAATACCTCCAATAACATTTCTTTGACTTACCCTGACGGTTCCAATGTGCCACTTGATCAGCGGTCAGACGTAATCAACTCATATTTTCTTCTGTTTTCACTCGTGAGTCTGCACTGAGGGACTTTGGTTTATCCAGCTACTGTTTACCCCCATGGTTCCTATAATCATTAATTCTCAAGGCATTATGAAGCTCATTGAAAACAAAGATTTCTAGTGCCCCCGGGCCAGATAACATCTCTGCTGAGATACTAAAAGGTTCGAAAGAAATTTCCAGTCAAATACAAATAATTTTTGTCCAGTGCAATACCGACAGGTCACTTCCAAATGACTGGAAAATTAGTAAAGTGGTACCTGTATATAAATCAGGCAGCCGCGCTGATCCTTCTAACGTCCCATTTCTATAACGAGCATTGCTTGTAAACTCCTAGAACATATAACATATTTGAAAAGAGCATGTCATCTTGGTGATCATTCCTTCTTTTTCACAATCAACAGGTTTCCGGCCTGGTTTGTCATGCGATACACAGTTTTTTGAATTTGTTACCGATCTTCATGCTAGAATCATCACTTCATACTTACACTCATCAGTTGAAACCGACATCATCTACCTAGACTTTGCTAAAGCATTCGACTGTGTTCGCCATCAGCGACTTTTGGCCAAATTTTCATCCCTCGCGCATTGTCATGAATCCATTGCTTCCTAACAAATCGCTTCCAGTTCACAGCTGTTGGAAATCATTGCTCTGCTACTTCTAGCGTGATCTCCGGCATACCACAGGGGTCCGTCCTCGGTCCCCTTTTCTTTCTCATCTTCATGAAGGGCCTTCCTAGCGGCCTTTCATCCTGCATCCGACTTTTCACTGACGATTGCGTACTTTACTGTCACATCAAGGACCCAACCAACGATCCAATGCTTCAACAACTTACACTTAGTAGAAACCCGGTGTTCCAATTCTCTAATGAAACTTATCTCCAAATGCAAAGTTATGCGGATCTCCCGTAAACACTCTACCAAGGAATACCAGTACTCTTTAAACGGGACAACCCTATCCACCGTTGAATCATATTGTTATGTTGGTATCACTATTAACAGCAAGTTGACCTGGACGGACTACATCACAAAATTGGCTACCGACACTAAATCACTTGGTTACCTCATACGTACCCTTGCCCTGTGCCCCCCATCGACAAGAAAACAATCTTATGAAACTTTCATTCGAAGTAAACTGGAATACGCCTCAGCTATTTGGAGCCCGCACCAAGCCTAGTTAATCAACACTTTAGAATCAATACAAAATCGTGCCGATAGATTCATCACTTCCAGGTACAGCCGTCAAGAAAGCGTCAGTGCTTTTAAATTATCCTTAGGACTCGAACCATTGCTGTTGCGCCGGAAAATTGCAAAGCTGTGCCTTTTCCACCGACTACATTATAACTTCCGACAACTACATGGAAAACTTATTATTCCACCAACTCGTACATCTCGTCACCTTTTTTACTCTTGCATCCAGCATTTGGATGGTTATACATCTTCCTTTATTCAATCGTTTTGCCTAGCGCCATCCCAGAGTGGAAGAATTTACCAGATAGAGTTATCAGCGAGCGTAACCCCATTATCTTTAAACAGTTGTTTACTGATTACCTCAAACTCTAACCTTATAATGACCGTACTGTATTTTCCTGCATGTGCGATTGCCGTTTTACGTTATGACTTTTCTGCTGATTTGATTTTGCATTGTAATCTGTGTGTCGCTAAGTTTTTCATTTTTAGTTGTGATCTGAAACGAATCCACACGCTGTAGGAAACTGTAACCATTTCTTTATTCATATTCTTACCTTATCCACCCCCGCCCCTTATGTAATACCCCGACGGGGGTCCTTGAGAAAAAGTAAATGATGATGATGATGATGATGATTCATGATTGCTGTTTCACTATCTCGGGCCTACTCGCTAGGGCAACATGGTTACTGTAGCTCACAATCAACAACGCCGCCTACCTAATGTTCACTGACCGCAGAAGCAGTCACCGCAGAAGCACTCACCGCAAATACAGCACCATATCCGAAGGTCCATCTCACCGTTGTCAGACAGTTGTAAGAGTTAGAGCCGGGCAAATTAAAAGAGAATAGCTGGCCGACGCCGTCATCCGCCATATCCACGCTAAAGACGTTGTCGAAGAGAGGTGCAGGTTCTCATCATGAACGAAGAGTACCGGCTTTATTTACAAAAATTACACAAGCAATACCGAATGTTACGTCTCAACAGTCTAGCATGACTGAATTGAAGCGCACACAAGCAGCAAAATAAGTCCATTTAAATCCCCTCGGTCAATCTTAGGTCCTTAGGCCAAGGAAACAGACAGTTACGCATTCCTCCGCTCGGAGCGTCCGAGGCCACCGAAGACTCCACCATAATGGCGCGAGGGCGCGCACATTCACACGGGCGCCTTTATTCAGTGAACACGATGTGTGAAATACCGTCTTGCGTACACGGTTTACTGCCACAATCATAGGAGCGGAAAGCTCGCCGACAGAAGGGTTCAAATTTGTCTCAGCTGACACGTCTTCGCTCATTGAATGGCGCAGCAATTAGCTCGTTGGTTTGACCATTGGCATGGGCGGCTAGCAGCAGCCGTAAGGCACCCCCGTACAACTAACGTATTTAGAAGTTTCCTGAACGCGTTATTATGTTCTGCGGCTAAGTGGCATCCGCCAACCGTGTATTCTTCTTCAAGCGTCTCACAGAATGGCAACGCTGCTGGTATATCCGGTGCCATACACTGTCAGCTTCCATAAACTGAAGGGATTCATCGCAGCAAAGCAGCAGTGGCTCGAAGTTCTCTGACCCCGCTGGCACACAGTAACAGCGTTGCACAAGGATCCCGGCGCGCAACGCTTTTGGTCCGACACTTCGAAGTTTCCCCGATGGCCTGGCGTTTCCCGAAAACGACGCCAGCAGTAACCGTTCGAGGAGTGATCTGGGGCTTTGAAAGTGCGGGCTTGAAGGGCGCTTGGATCTGGGTTCGCCGGGGCCTACACGCAGAGGCAACATTTCTTCCCGACGGCCTGTAGCGTCTCCCAGGTTGTGAGGTAACGTGACGGTGTTTCGTGGCTGCGGGGCTTCGCCATTGTTGAGCGCCTGCGAGTGTACGTCACTAATCTGCATCGCCATCCTAACTTCGCGTCAGGAGGGGCAATCAACCGGTGATGTTTTTCAAAGTTTTAATGAGAGCTATTCGGACGTCTCTTGTTAGCGCTGGGCATTTTTCTCAACGGTTTGTCGCCGACATGTCTTTTTAGGCCCACGCAGTTTTCTACTTGCACACTATTCATGCTTACATGTCGTTGCCCGTTCAATGCGAATGGCATTTTTTGCCTATTTGAGCCATCTTGGGTATATTTATCTGTATGTTACTATCTATCGAGCTGGCCTATTAGCCGACGCAGTGACCCAAGTTGACTACCTGCGATATGACTGGTAGGTATGACTACTCGTCATACCGACACTGGTCATCTCCGGCCTAAGAGACGACCCATCCAGTAGCTTACCGCCCTCAGGCAACGTTTGACCTGACGCTACTTCAAGCCCACAAGACGTCACTGCCATCCAGCTCCACCTGCACACGTTCTGGCACAAGACCCCGCTGCTTTGTTTAGCCCAGGTCGAAGCAGTCTTCGATATGCACCACATCACCTCGGAGACTTCTCTGTTTCGCCACTTACTTTGCAACCTGTCTCCTGAGGTTGCTCAAGAGATGGCGGATGTCATCACTGCATCTTTGGGCGAAGCCCCGTACCAGCGACCTAAGCGATTTTCTGGATTGCACCATGGCGTCTGAGAACGCGTGCCTCCAGCACCTGCTCACTTCCGAGGAGCTTGGCAATCGCCGCCCTTCCCAGCTTCTCAACAGCATGCGGCAGCTCCTGGGTGCAAGCAACGTTGAGTCGAACGGTGCGCTGTTGAGGGATCTCTTCCTGCAGCGTTTACCGAAGTCTACGCGCCTTGCCTTGCCTGTTGCAGAGGACTTGGCCCTCAACCGCCTCGCCCAGCTCCCTGATCGGGTCCACGACGCGAGTTCTCCTTCAGTAACCGCCCTCTCTTCAACCTTGGCCAGCAGCGCACGTTTCGGCGAGTCTTTAGAGCAGCCGATGTCAATCAGCCTATGCTCGGCTTCGACTGCCTGACACATTTTGACCTCGACTTCAGCATGCGCCGCCAGCGCCTGATTCACAGCGAGACGCGCCTCTACATCTCTGGCTTTTTGTCGGCTGTCGTACCCACTGGCATTCGAGCGCTTATCCGACCATGCCCGTACGCTAGAATCCTCGAAGACTTTCCTTAAGTCACATAGGTCACAAGGCTCTGCAATTTGAATTGCCTAAGCACAGCGTAACCCACCCCATGACCACGCGTGGTCCACCCGTCGTTGCTCTTCCACGCCTCCTCTTCAGTGAGTGGCAATTGCTAAAAGGGAGTTCGATCACATGCTCCATTTCGTCCTTCGTCTAGGACTTGAGCCTCCCCACTCCACCTGATGCCCAAGAAAGAACCCGGTGACTAGCGCCCGTGCAGCGAGTTACGGGCGCTCAACACTCGGATGGACCAAGATAGCTTACCCCTTCCACATATCGAAGATTTCAGAGGTAATTTGGAAGGATGCAATATTTTTAGCAAAGTAAACGTTTTGAAGGCGTATCACTAAATTCCCGTTGAACCTGCCGATATCCCGAAGACAGCCATTACTACACCCGTTGGCCTGTTTCAGTATGTGCGCATGACATTTGGGATGCGCAGTGCAGCTCAAACATTCCAAATAAGCATTGCCAAAGTAACGCGCAATCTCCTTGCTGTATTTGCCTATATCGACGATGTCCTCGTCCCGAGTCCCAGTGCGCAAGATCATGAACGTTATCTCCGTGAACTCTTTCAACGTCTTCAACAATTTGGCCAGGTTGTCTAACTCCAGAAATACCTCCTTGGGTCTTCCGAGCTCCAGATCCTGGGCCACCACATCTCGGCGCTGCGAATTCGTTGCCAATCACGTCCAGGCCATTAAAGGCTTCCCTCACCCCCATCCTACGCCAGCAACGTGAGGTCCTGGGCCTAGTAAATTTCTCCCGTTTTATTCCGCACTGCGCTGAGTTCTGCACTGCTCCGAAAACACAGTGACCGAGCAGCGGTGGTGGTTACCTCAAAAGATAGCTGATCGTCAGCGCGTCCCTGAAGACAACAGACCCCGCAGTGCCGAAGAAGCGGCCGTGGCCCTCGCACTCACACAACCGAGCGTGGACACCGTGGTCACCGACTCAAAGACAGCCTACGGAAGCTTCCGCAGGGGGGTAATCTCCTCCGCGGCCCGAGCCATTCTATCCAAGTGCAAGCCTCCGGGAAGAGCCATAGAGCTCGTGTGAGTCCCGGCTCACTCGCAGGTAGCAGGCAACACCATCGCCGACTACCATGCCCGAGAAATGTCAATCCGGGCAGAGCACGAGCCGGAAGAGCTACCGCACCCGATTACCAACTTTCGGGACATTACCCGGATGTACCGAGAGGAAAGGTGCAAACTGCCAGAACCGCACCCACACTCACCAGGCAACAGCAGACCATCCTGCGTCGAGCGCAGGCGGGATCGCTTGCGCATCCCGTACTGATGAACCGCATGTACCCCGCGGAACATGATACGCTCTGTCCTTTTTGCAGAAGGGAAAAGGGCACCCTGCCGCACATCTTGGCCGAGTGCACAGAACTCAAGACCCCCCCTCCCCTTCCCGCCAACACCCCCAATCCCCAAACCCTTGAGCGATGGGAGACCTTGTTAACCAGCCCCGCCCTACCGATTCAGCTCGCGCTGACGGACAGGGGCCAGGAGCTGCTGGGAACATATGGGTCCCGTAACGAGGGAACCACCCCGTCTGGTGCCTGTGGGCACCACCAATATATTTTGGGCCTAATAAATGTTTATTCATCATCATCTGCACTGACTGACTGACCTTCTTCGCAGAACCAAGGGCTTCTCTTCAGCGATTTCGTGGTAAGCTGCTTTCAGGGTTGCTAAACAAGTCGTCACCGATTCGGTAATTCTCACCCACCCGAGGACTAGCATGCCTACTCTCATCATGGTGGATGCTTCCAGTGTGACCATCGGCGCTGTTCTCCAACAAAAAATCAATTGCGAGTGGCACCCGCTGGGCTTCTTTGCTTGGGAGCTGCAACGTTCCCAAACTCGCAACAACATTTTTGGCATTGCGCTACCGTCCAGGACTTCCAGCACTTCTTGGAGGGCCAGCCATTTTACGCTCCAACCGATCATAAGCTCTGGTGTATGCCTTCCGTACGAGCCCTTCGAAGTACTTCGCGCGTGAACTTCTTCAACTAGCCTATACATCGGAGTTCACAATGGATATCCGGCTCATCAATGTCACTGCATGACAACGAGGCACCTCCCTCAGCACTTCTACATCTGCTGTGGTCTGGGAATGTCTAGCTCGGGCGCAGATGGAAGACGCTCAACTGCAAGCGCTGCGTAAAAACCCCCGTTCTCTCCATGTTACACTCGTTCCTCCCCATTTGTGCCTAGTTCACTCTGGTGCGACGTGTAAGCGGATGCACCTCACCCCTTCATTCCGGCTGCCTTTCGTCATGCGGTTTTTAATCGCTTTACATCTGCCATCCCAGCATCCGAGCCAAGCAGCGCCTCGTTACACAGCGGTACATCTGGAAAAGCATTTACCCAGATGTTCGCCAGTGTGCCTGCTCGTGTTTCGCTTGCCAGACCGCCAAAGTGACCTTCCACAACAAGAGCCCCGCGCAGTTTTTGTCACCACCTGGCTGTTCAGTTCAGTTCAGTTTTATTCCTAAAGGCCCCTTTTTGGGGGGCATTACATAAGGGGTGGGATTTTATTTATAATAACAAACAAGCAGTTTTAGTATCGTAGGTGATCACTAATACAGTCTTGAAAAGTAGATGATGAAGCAATGGTGACGATGTCCCGGGGCAGGCCGTTCAAGTCTGTAGCTGCTCGAAAAAAATGAGGCAGCAAAAGTAGTAGTGCGCGATAGTGGGCGGGTAACCTGAAGTGGATGACTGTGCGGTGAGATATGCGTGTTGCGCTCTTATATAAGGTGGCTGATTCAAAGAAGAATGAAAGAATTTATGATAAAGGACGAACTTGCAATTCGGCGACGAAAAGAAGGGGTGGTAGGCTGGATTTCGCTTTCAGGGATGAAACGCTGACGTCGTATGAGTAGGAAGAGTGAATGAATCTGGCGGCACGATTTTGGACGGCTTCTAATGCATTGATTAAATACGCTTGGTGCGGGCTCCATATGGCAGATGCATATTCTAATTTTGGTCTAATAAGTGATTTATATGCTAATAATTTTACTTGTGGGGGGGGGGAAGACGGAGATGGCGCTTGAGAAAACCGAGTGTTTTATTCGATGCTGAAATGATGTTACCAATATGGGTTCGCCATGATAAATTGTAAACAAGGTTAATCCTAGATATTTATATCATGGTACTAATTCAATTGGGGTGTTAGTAATAGAATATTGGAAACGATGTGGACTGTGGCGACGAGAGAAGGAGACGAGTTTGCATTTTAGGGTTAAGGGACATTAGCCAGTTGTTACACAATTCAGCACGTTGTTAAGATTTGCCTGAAGATCAAATTGATCATGAACGTTACTGATGGTGTGGTAAATGACGCAGTCGTCGGCGAACATTCTAATGCTGGAGGAAACATGCTGGGGTAATCATTAATATATATTAGGATATATATATATTGTCATTGTATATATTGTCGTTAATATATATATCACATTGAGCACGTCCGTCTTGCTTTAGTTGGACCGCTTCCTCCCTCTGACTACTGCCGGTACATTATGGCAACGATTGACCGCTTCACACGTTGGCAATAAGCCGTGTTCATTCCGGACATCACGGCGGAAACGGTAGCCAACGACTTCGTTTCAGCAGGAGTTTCCCGCTTTTCTGTGCTCTCTTCAATAATCCGACTGCAATAATCCGCCTGCCCCGTCGCCCCAAGTGCTGCAGTACCACGAATGCCTATGGGACTGCATTCAGCACGGCGCCCCATGGTCATGCAGTCGTCGTCATACCGCGTTCTCGTTCCCTCAATGCCAATATTTCTTAATGACCAGACAGGGAGCTTCGAGTTAGAAGAACGCGCTTTGGTCGCCGCGAAAGACGAACGTTGCCCTAGGGTCATTGAGCCGCTGAAGGCTTCCTAACGATACGAGTGTTCTTGGAGGTTCCTAGAGATTTGTATAATTAATATTATACTATGTTTCAATGATGATTGAGTCATTGAGTCATCTGCGCGCGTTATGAGGGAGGGAGCGGGTTGGTGTGCATGCCTCCTTCCACTCCAGCTGAGACGTCTGGTGGTGGTAGTGAAAAGCATTCATTTTATAAAGAGAAGTGCTCTGGCAGAGGGCCCTAGTGGGTCTCGCCGCATACAATACTGGGCGGAGTCCCTCATTCCGGGACCCCATTGGTCTTGACCGTTGCGCAGGTACACCGAACTAGGGATTGTTGGGCCCATAGATCCTGGCAGCCAAGCAGGGCCGCCTCGCAGTTCTCTCGGTAAAAGAAGGGGTGATGGGGTGGAGAGAAGGATTTTGCCTGCATAATCAAACCATGTGGAAGGTGTCGGCCACCTCCCACATAATGAGCAGCGGCCGTCAAAAGAAGGATCAAAGGGCTTGAGAACCTCCAGTTACTTCAGGTTGTTTCTAAAGAGCCGAAGGAGACCTCGTTCGCCAGCTTTAACCAGACCCGTCTAGGAACCGGGTAGCGCCGGTGTTCGGCACGATAGTGCTCAGTAATCTCTTTAAAAGAAAGAAAGGGCTGTTATCTCGGTCAAGGTCCTTCCAAGTGACGTCTGGTGCCCAGTAAGTGAGTGCGCGGGCTTCCCTGGGCAGCTTCGTTACCATGGCATGCCTTGGGGACCGGGGACCCATATGATTGAGCGATGAGTTGATCGCAGTCGCGGGTACTGCGGCAAAGAATTTTGTCAGCGAGTGGAGTTTTTCATCAAATGAAAGTTACGACAGGCTCCGGGGGAATGTGGGGATGAATTTAGAGTCGGGATAAGAGGCTGCGAAGGCGATCTTCAACTCCTGCACATGCGTTGAGCTAGGTGGTCTGAACGAGAGCCGTCCACTTGTCCTTCCTCGTGTATGATTGCAGCCGTGTTCACCCCCCCCCCCTCCTGGCGTGGTTGGAACCTGCATTATCGACGTAAAAGACGTGTTTCGTAGAGCCATAGTGGCGGTGGTGGTGCAGGACATCCGCCCTCGCCTAGGCCAGCCGTTATGATCCTCCTTGTTCATTTTAGTTGGAAGGGGTCGAACGTAGAGGGCACGTCTCCACATTTCAGGCACTCGAACCCTTCCATCGTGTGGTGGTCATGTTTCATGTACTCTGTCCAAGAGGCGGCGAGCGGAGACGGTCTGGGCGCGACGCGTGTATTGGTTAACGAGATGCGCCTCGCGAAGTTCTCGATAGGGGTTCACCACCCCGTGCGAGAAGACGCGCGTAGTAAGTGGAGATATAGAGGTCGAGGGTTTTCTTGAGCATTTTGCGGAGTGCATCCTCCAAGCAATCTTCTTCCTGTTTCCGTAAGCGGAGGTACGGAATCGAGTACAGTACTCTACTAGTTACGTAGCATGTGCGAGCCGTACTGCATCCTTACTTAGCACCCTCCTGGCTTTTGGAAACGCGGTGAACCATCCTTCCCACATGGTTGCCGAATTTGCAGAATTTGATAAGAGTTGTGTCTGTCGAGCGATGTTGAAAAATGAAGAGAACGAGTATTAGAATCTCTCACTTCTCGGATGGGGCCGCAGGCGAGAGAAAGCTGAGCTCAGATTTTGCTGGTCTATCCGTCGAATATGCACAAATTGAGAATTGGAAGCCGCAATACGTGGCATAGTGGTGTACTATGCTCGCCGCTGCTTGCAGGCTTTCCTCCATCTCTCCTATAACTCCCGTATGTACCAGATGGTGATGTCGGTGTACAGCGCATGCCGAACACCGTCGACACCGGCCCAGCTAGCTGTGCGGGAGATGTGTCATGGCAGGGTTAAAGAAAGCGGGAACAACACAGCGCCTTGGTGGTGTGGGCCGTGTTCCCATCTCAAACGGGCCGTACTTGGTCTTCTATGCGTATATAGGCCAAGCGGTCTGTTAAGAATGTTTGATGAAGTTTGAATGTACGAGCGCCGCAGTTAGTCTCGCTAAGATGCTTTAGTATGACGTCGTGCTTAACATTATCAGTCACGTTGAGATCGGTTCCAGGGACTACTTGTGATTGTATGGGTGTTTCTGTGGGTTCGAGAATCTCGTGATGAAGCTGCAAAAGGAGTCTTGTGCAGACTTATGAGGTCGGAAGCCGAACTGGTCACGGGGAAGGTGTTCTTGCTCTCCACATTAGAGATGGGGACGCGCTCAGGAGCGAGCCGGATCTTGTGAGCGGCTTTTTTTAAAGAGCTGAGTGGCCGGCGTTCAGTAAAATGAGCTGCGGTTCTTTGGAGAAAGGAGCCGGTTTTTCTCGCGTTCAGAGAGCCGTGCCGATGCGTTCCGTCAAGCCGGGGCTTCTGCTGGGTGGACTTCCGCGCCGTCCATTAGCGGTACGAGAAAGCAACTGCCCTCCCCCCTTTCTCGCAAGAGTCCCTTCACCCTCTCGCCTTCGCTGAGAATGAAAGAACCACCACTCACTTACTGAACCACGGCTCCCTCGCTCTTCAAAAGCGCGGCTTGGAAGATCCGGCTCGCTCCTGGAGCGCTCTCTCGCTCTTCAACGAGCGGCTCAAAAGATCAAGTCGCTCCTGAGCGCGCACCGAGGATCTTTTGAGCCGCTCTTTTGAAAGCGAGAGAGCCGGATTCAGTAAGTGAGCGGCGATTCTTTCGGAGAGAGAACCGTCTCTCTAGTTCAATGAGCTGAGGAACCGTTCCTATAGAGAGCGCTCACCGTTAACCTTGTTATCATACATACTGTTACGCAGGGGCAACACCCCCACTTTTTCGTGCTTGCGAAAAAATTACATTCACGCCATAGTTGGCGCAACTTGCTTAGCTTATGTGATAAACCGTAGACATAGGCGATTACCGGAATTTTCCTATTATCCTGGCTTCTTTCCATACCGTGTCCTCCGATTTAGTACATTAGCCTTTGCTAGCAGTGGCAGCATTAAACCGGGTAACTGCCTTCAAGGCGAATACTGCTAAGGAACATCTCAGTAACTTGTGCTTGCAAGTTTTAGATAAGTCGATTTTAAAACATCCTATAGCGATTCCGTCTCTTATTTCTTGAATGGTTGGAAGTGTATTGTAATTCTTTCTCAGTTCGGGCAATAATTCCACCACGAATGGTCCTATTCAAAATGAGTGTCACATCAAGTACTGTAAAGTTTCCTGTTGGCCCTTCGTATGGTGAAATCTAGCCCTTTGCCTCTGATCCTGACATCTCGATGTTCAGGATGATGGTTGTGGTTATTCCAAGCAATATGGCTGAGTTTGTATCACCGAGCAGAAAGGAAAATAAAAAAAAATCACAGCATATCCACGGGGTCAATGATGATGAGTGGGCGAAGCTCCGGAGGGAATCATCCGATCTCCCGCTTAAGGGGACGCTAGCACAAACGCGTTAAAAACGTGCAGTACTCTCTAGTAAGGGGGAGCGGCCACAGCGTCTTACGCAGCCATTTACACATGCCGGAACGTGCACCGCGCTTGCCGACGCCATCACATGACTGCTGAGAGAGTATACCCCCCGTATTCATAAACGCTCCTCGACATGAACTTGACTTGCCACCGCTTTGGGCAGCGTTCGAAACGCGTTGAAGGTAAGGCGGAGAGGCCACAGCGTCTTACACCAGCTTCTTACACGGGCCGTAACGCGCTAGCACAAACGCGTTAGAAACGCGCTAGAAACGCGGCGTTTCGTTAACGTTGGGTATTTATTGCCATCGTGGGGCGCGTGTCCATGTCCGCTTCGTGGCGTAGTGGGCTAACGCCGCGCGCTCGGAAGCGAGGGGTCCCTGGTTCGGTTCCGTGCTACGGACACAACTTCGGAATTTTTTTCTCATTTTACTCAGACTGGTTACAGACTACTACTACGACGACGGGGACGAACGGGTGCCGCTATAAGGAGCTTCGCCCCTAAAAAATTGTTTCAACTCTGCGTTCTTTGCTGCGTATGAATTCTAAGAAGTTTACGTCTATAAGGCATATACGTCAGAGTCGTTTTAAGTAAAGAAGCGCTACGTCTGTACGAGGCATATATGTCAGCGGGTGTGATAATAACAGAAATGCTGGGCCTTTAGAGAGCATATACGTCAGTAGCTGCCTCTGAGCAAAGCAATATGTGTATGTGTTTTTGGTTAGGTACGGCAGAAGCGCTCATTTCTATTAACAGGATGAACTGAGCGAGAATCCATTGAGTGCATGATTCAAGTTAAAAAAAAAGAAGCTTATGCGAACATTATTGTGGTAATCATCCTTCCAGGGATGCTATGCAGGATGCGCCGAGTTTCTCGTTCGCACGAGTTTTACCGGAGTTTGCTCGATGGCAGTCAGTAATCGGAGATAGCAAGGAAAGCGGAATAACAACGGGCCAAAAGAAATATCGAGATAAAGCCGCGTATGACAACGTGAGCGCACCCTGCGCGGCGTTTAAATCATAGAAGACTGCGCAACAAAACGCGCCAGCGCCGCGTATTGTTATCGACGTATTATCGCAATTTAGCAACACCGTGACTGTCCCGCTGTCTATATGCACACTTGCCGTGAGCCGCTTGCCACGCCTTTCTCAGGCGCGTCAAGGGCGTGCCTCCTCTTTCGGGTATTATCTTTCTATCCTCCGTCGAATGCGAACAGGGCACATGCGGTGCATTCTTGCGCCTACACTTTCCCTCAATCGAATACTTTGAAATACAAAAAATACAATAACAAACATTTTATTTCTTAAAGTATCGGTTTTAGTTTTGAAAGCTATAAATTTGTGATGACAGACGGACTTCGCGTGAATTATAAAAAAAATGTCGCAGTTTCGCCCGAAAGGCGAGGCATCAATTGCGATAGCAAATTGGTAGAGAGCTATTCGGAGTAGGGATAGTAGAGTAGTTTTATCGGCCGCATAAACTTGGACACATTCGCTTTCTAACTGAATTGACAAGCGTGGTGTCATCGCGCACAAGCAAACATGAATAGATCACACTGAATGACCGCAGACAACGACTGTCAAAACGCTGGCAGCAAGCGCAGCCAGCGGGCGAAGAAGCGTGCCGTCTATCGCTTCAACGGAAACTGAGCGGCGAATGCACAGCGCAAAGGTCAGAGCCGTGTATAGACACGGCCGGGCTCGACTGGCGCGCGCGCTCGCTCGCTTCTTAGAAGCGAGTGCGCGCGCCAGTCGAGCCCGGCCGTGGTGGAGATAAGAGACGGTGCGGGCGACGGCCACCACAGCCAGTGCAAGCGTATTTGTTGGCAGAGTAGAAGCTGCTCCCCCCCTCCCTCCCGCGCTGCCTCCCCGCTTTTTTTTAAATGCGAATGCATTTCTTAGTCGGGGCATGTCAGGCGTCTGTCGGTGTCCGCGCGCCGGCAGGTGTTATCTCTCCGCTCTCACTCCCTCTCCCATAGCAACAGCTGCGGGCGCGCGTGCTTCTCCTCGCCCCTAGCAACCGGAGCCTGTGGTGCGGGCGGAGTAGCGGAGAGTGAGTGGAGAGGAGGAGCGCGCTCTGGCATGTGAGGGCGCTCGCATCGCGGGAACTCGGCGGAGCTCCCGCGTGTGTGGAGAGAGTGTAGGAGAGGGTAGGTGCAGTGCTTCGCCACTCTTTCTCTCGCCGTTCCTCTGTCTCCTCCCTGCGCCCCACTCCCCCGTTCGCTCGCTCGCACGTATATATAATCTAGTGAAGCGCGCGCCTCACTCTCGACCGTTCGCTGGCTGGGCGCCTCTCAAGGCGATGGCAGAAGTCGGTGAAGGCGAATGTCTGACGGCAACGGTACCCCTAGCAAGAAGTGTAATACAATCCAACCCGAGCATTACACCTCTCGCTGGAGGTGACGTCACTTACTACTTTGCTACTACTACTTTGCTCGAAGCGGCAAGGACGGCGAATACTGCGGCGTTAATCTCGTTGCTAACGTGCATGGGAACCCTCATATCGCACGCCGTTGCCACCTCGCCCGTCGAGACACGTCTCCGTACAAAGACTTCTACACCCTTGTCTACACCGGAGACGGATTCTTTGTGGTGACCGTGTACCTCGCGCCC
Source organism: Dermacentor silvarum (assembly GCF_013339745.2). Taxonomy (NCBI): domain Eukaryota; kingdom Metazoa; phylum Arthropoda; class Arachnida; order Ixodida; family Ixodidae; genus Dermacentor; species Dermacentor silvarum. The sequence goes on along the minus strand of NW_023606709.1, from coordinate 18,332 downwards.
AACCTAGCTCGTGACGCCGTTGCCGCGCAACTGGACGCGGCTATGGAAAGTGTGTGTGTGCGCTCCAAAGTATCTGACCCCCGTCGTCTTGGTTGGTGACTTTAACGTGGACGTGAGAAGGAAGAGCGGCGAGTGGTTGGTGGAGTACATGCGGACAAAGTACTCTATGCAGTGTGCCTCCGCCGAGTCCGACAAGTGTCCGACTACCATTCACGGAAGTTGCATTCATCTCGCCTTTAACCGAAACTGTGACGTGCGCATGCTTCTGAAAGACCCTTCTGAATGCTTCTCAATGCTTCTGAATGCTTCGCATGCTTCTGAATGACAACACAAACAAGTGCTGATGATTGTGTAAATAAATGGTTACGGTATAAATCCTCGTCTCGTCATTAATTTTACGCCATTAAAATTACTACGCCGTGTACTCTCGGCGCAAGAAATGCATTCGCATTTCCTCACAATTCCCTTCGGGGAGGTGGGGGCAATTTTTTACATCCGGACGCGACCATCGAAGACTGAGCCGTTCACAGCTTCGCTCTAAAGAAGAACTGTCCACACTCTCTCAGAATCACGAAAATGAACCAAAAAAGCAGCTGTGGCAATGCCTTGGCATCTCTTTGTTTTTAGTTACTGAACATGAATAGTACTAATTATAGCAAATTTTAATACACAAACTGCTTCCCTCGCAAGCCACCAGAACCGAGTTAGAGTTGATGTCCATTTGCCTCGTTGGTTAAGCCAAGCGCCCTTCAAGAATGGCGCACATGGGTGGAAAAGTAAACAACGAGAAAAAAACTATTATCTCTGCATTCGTTTCTCCGTAAAAATTCTTAAATAAAGAAGAGCTGCGTCACTACAGGGCATATTCGTCAGTGTTGACCTCTGAGCAAGTTCCCAGCTGTGTATTTTTCCTTAAGTGCTGCAGACGTGCACATTCCTATCAACGGGTTGACCTGAGCGTTCATTCATTAGTGGATGAACTAAATTTAAAGACAAATAACATAATTGAATATTTTTTTCATAACCTGCCTTCCTGAATGCATTGTGCTGATACATGTCGGATAGTTTTATTACACAATGCACGGAATTTACGTCGTCGATGCAGAGTCGGACAATATCTTATTTGAGAAATGATTATTATTATTAATGTTATTGATATTGTTATTTGATTTGAAAGCACATACGCAGGAAAGGGAAAGCGAGGAGCAAGGCTGGCAACTGCCACCGGAAAGGGCACAACGCGTGCCTACTCTTCAGGAAGGAGGAGACAGAAAAAAAGGGATGGAAGATAGGAAGAAGGGGAGGAAAGAGAAAAGAAAGAGCGAGATGACAAATCTCGAAGAATAATGTAGAACACACAGTACAGGTCACACACAGTAGGGCCCGTCACTGCAGGTCACTGCAGGTCACACTACTAAAAAAACGTTAAATAGAAGAGACAGTATCTAAGTTACAAACGTGAAATTACGTTGGTTAACTCCAGAGTAGTACGGAGAGCGCGATGAGCTTGATCGCGTCTAGATGCACATCCACTGGGGTACACACATTCATCTAGGGTGGTACACCGCAGGCCAAGGAGACGATATTCTCTCACTAGTGAGAGGCGCTGCGCACTGAAGGCGGGGCACTCCAATAACAGGTGCTGAAGTGTCTCGCAGCATCCGCATGACGTACACGATGGACTGGCCACACGTCCTTGTCTGTATAAACGTTCACACACGTTCACACAGCCTACCCTTAGCTTCAGGAGTTGAGCTCTAGCGCGACGAGGCAAGCCTCGATCACGAACACGCAGCGGGAAAGTTCCATTTGCGAGGCGGTGGTCTGGATACTGCTTGAGTAGGTGGCGACGAATCAGCAGACGAGCGTCATCAAGTTTGCACAAAATTTCATTGCAAGCACAGTTGTTATGAGTGCAAGTTATGAATGCAAGTTGAAGCGTCCAACGGAACCTACGTACTTTGCCTTTCTTGAGCAGGAGCACAAGAACCTTGCGATTTAACTTCCGGCCGTAGTTTGAGTGCACTCAAAATGACCAGTAAATATATGTCAAATTCAAATACGTGAACTTAATCTTTCACAAGCCACCGCGCCTATATAGACTGAATGTCCGTTTGTCTTGGTTGTTAAAAGACAATAAGACGGAAAGGCGGGCTAGATTGTTTGACTTCATTGGGGAAAATGGGCGCACACTAAATCACGACAACCCAAAAAGGACACAAAAACCAGCGGAGACTGACAACTGAATTTTATTCCTAACACGCCACATATAAACATCCTCGATAACCATCTCATAATCACGGTGCACGGGCAACAGAACACATGTTCCACATGACAAACACATTAACAAATGCAACATAATCGGCACACTATCTTCTATGGTTGAGCAAGATAAATTCGCTGTCCTTCAAAGCGACAGACGGATGACTATCAAATGCTTCTTGCAGACCAGATATTTGCCAAGCTTCTACAATTTCTCTCGTTGTATGATTAAGATTAACATACAAAATAGCGATTTGGTAAAACAATGGCTTACGCGTGCTCAATGAACATTGCACACACTGCGTTTCCAAATGCCTGTAGGACCTTCCTTTCAACCTGGCCAGGTGTTCCCTTAATTTTACATATATACACCAGCCAATGTGACCGACCTACTACAACCCACCCTTGAAATGCATTTTATACACTACATTTCTTTTACATTCTAAATACTGGTGCCCGTCACGCATCGAGGACTTAATAGTAAGACTGTTAACCTTGTTATCATACATACTGTTTACCGCAGGGCAAACACCCGCCACTTTTTCGCTTGCCGAAAAAATTACATTCACGCCATAGTTGGCGCAACTTGCTTGAGCTTATCTGATAAACCGTATACATAGGCGATTACCGAAATTTTCCTATTATCCTGGCTTCTTTCCATACCCGTGTCCTCCGATTTTATGCTACTAATTAGCCTTTTGCTAGCAGTTGGCAGCAACTAACTGGGTAAACAGCCTTTCGAGGCGATATTATTGCTCAAGCAACGCCTCAGTCAACTTGTGCTTGCAAGTTTTGTTGAAGTCGATTTAAAACATCCTATAGCGATTCCGTTTCTTATTATCCTTGAATGGCTGGAAGTGTATTGTAATAGTGCTTTCTCAGTTTTCGGGGAATAATTCCACATGATGGTTTGATGGTTAATCCAAGCAATATGGCTGAGTTTGTATCACCGAGCGGAAAGGAAAATAAAAAAAAAATGTTTCAACTCTGCGTTCTTTGCTGCGTATGAATTCTAAGAAGTTTACGTCTATAGAGGCCATATACGTCAGAGTCGTTTTAAGTAAACAAGCGCTACGTCTGTACGAGGCATATATGTGAGCGGCGGTGATAATAACAGAAATGCTGGGCCTTTAGAGAGCATATACGTCAGTAGCTGCCTCTGAGCAAAGCAATATGTGTATGTGTTTTTGGTTAGGTACTGCAGAAGCGCTCCTTTCCATTAACAGGATGAACTGAGCGAGAATCCAGGGAGTGCATGATTCAAGTTAAAAAAAAAAAAGCAGCTTATGCGAACATTATTGTGGTAATCATCCTTCCAGGGATGCTATGCAGGATGCGCCGAGTTTCTCGTTCGCACGAGTTTTACCGGAGTTTGCTCGATGGCAGACAGTGATCGGAGATAGCAAGGAAAGCGCAAAAACAACGGGCCAAAAGAAATATCGAGATAAAGCCGCGTGTGACAACGTGAGCGCACCCTGCGCAGCGTTTAAAGCATAGAAGACTGCGCAACAAAACGCGCCAGCGCCGCGTATTGTTGTCGACGTATTATCGCAATTTAGCAATACCGTCACTGTCCCACTGTCTATATGCACACTTGCCGTGAGCCGCTTGCCACGCCTTTTTCAGGCGCGTCAAGGGCGTGCCTCGTCTTTCGGGCATTATCTTTCTATCCTCCTTCGAATGCGAACAGGGCACATGCGGTGCATTCTTGCGCCTACACTTTCCCTCAATCGAATACTTTGAAATACAAAAAATACAATAACGAACATTTTATATCTTAAAGTATCGGTTTTCGTTTTGAAAGCTATAAATTTGTGATGACAAACGGATATCACGTGAATTATAAAAATTTGCACTTTTTTTGGCCGCGAGTGGCGAAAGTGAGGCGAGACACCTTACAAGCGATACATTCTAGAGGATCGCACGCACGAGGGAGTTCATATGGTGAGCAGTCGCCAGGGGCGCTGCAGTTCTATGCTCGATTCTCCAAGGAAAAAGGTTAATGAGAGGTGTACAAAAAGGCTAGATAAAAAGCCGTATAGAATACCTGATTACCTGATTATACCTGATCACTTGTTAATTTTTGTGCTACTTATGAAAATAAATTCAACTTCAACTTGAAAATCAAGCAGGCTATGTGACTACTTGTCGCCGCCCCGTTTCAAAGGGGATGCCAATAAATCATCATCATCATCGATTAGTTCTGTCCTGACTATGATCTGACCATTCCCTGTTCATTAGGGGAAGGTCAAGACATCGCCGGGGCATGGCCTTTAACCGCAGGCGCTTCACCGAGGCTATTAAGGCCGCCACTTTCCCAACTAAAAACGAGACTACCCATAGAAAGGGGAGCACCGACTGCCGCTGCAAAATGGCTGTACGGTCAGTTTATTTGTGCGCGAAGCCTCCGTGATCTATTGGGAAGAAGAGCGTGCTGCCCAGCGTAACAATTAATTCTTTTTCATCGCTTGCCGAGTCAAGCTGCCTCTGTGCGGATATACGCAGTATTTTGAGTATGTTGTGCACTCCAAGGTGCTTGCCGATTGTTTCTGCTGGAACTAACAGTGATCGCAGATGGATATCGTAACGACACCACAACAATCGCATTTTGCCAGGTGAGGGCTCTAGTGCGCACTTATGAAATGAGACTTCGAACGCAGGAAGGTGTTGCAACTGTTTAGTGTGCTGCGCTTGTGATGATGAAACGGCATCGTAATGGGCCTAGAAAAGCAAGAATATTTAAACTTCGCTTTGACAGGCTGATGATTGATGGCAAGCAATTCACGTGCAATGCTGAATCTAATTGTATAGTTGAACTGAAGTCATCCCTGCATTTTCCTAGGCATGCGTGTCCTCCTCCTGCCCCCCAGTCCTGCCTCGCCCCTATTGCTTTTACTGTTTATCAGAATACGCCCGTCTTGTTCGCAAACGTGCGTAGTTATCTACCTAAGAAAGAGGCCGTAGAATGTATTTTAAAAGACAGCGATACTGACCTCGCTAGACTTACAGAGTCGTGGCTACATCCAAATATGGCTGATTACGAGCTACTACACGATAGCCTAGCGTACGCTGTCGGCAGGCTTGACAGGTTGGGGTGTAGGGGAAGCGGCATATTGATTTTTGTGAAAAAAGTGTTCCTTCATAGGTCACCGAATTGAACTGTCAACATAAAATTTTGTGTGTAAATATTTCACTTGCTTCAAGTATGACTGTGATTATTCCTTTTTATTGCGCTCCTGACATTGATGTTTCTTTCAGCCATGAACTAAACTCGTTACTAATGCATCTTTACTCACGCTTCCCGTCTGCGAATTTCATGCTCTATGGCGATTTTAATTTTCCGGACATTAACTGGGCAGATCTAGAGGCGCATAACCGGCAATCCATAGATTTTCTTGACACGATCGTAACATTAAACTATACTCAGAACCTGCCGCGGTGGCTCAGCTTGCTAAGGAGTGGCGCTGCTAGGCACGAGGTCACGGGATGGAATCCCGGCCGCGGTGGTCGCATTTTGATGGAGGCAAAATGAAAAACGCTCGTGTGCTTGCGTTGTAGTGCACTTTAAAGAACCTCAGATAGTGAAAATTTATCCGGAGCCCTCCAATACAGCATGCCTCATAATCAGAAATTGTTTTCGCACGTAAAACCTCAGAAAGAAGAATTTCTTCAGATGGTCTTCTCGACCTTGTGCTTGTTCCTGATGCTGATATAATAAAATCGCTATCATCCGTTGGTGGTCTAAGTGATCACAACTTACTACTATTTAATCTCTGCATCGCAGTTCTTATCCGACAACCCTCAACAAAACAGCTTAGGGACTACAACAAAGCGGAATTTTGCAAAATCAACACTGAACTAAACAAATTTTGTTATTTGTTCCGTCAGACTGCTACTTCTCGTATAGTAAATGAAAACTGGATGCTATTTAAGAATAAATTACTATCGCATGTTTAGACACATGCGGCTCTTGTTCGCATTGGCGGTGATTTAGGAAAGCCCTGGTTTTCCAACTGCCTCATTAAGGAGGCAGTTGGGTAAGAAAAAACATCTTTTTCGTGATGCGAAACGCGCCAAATCTTGTTCAAAGTGGGACAAGTACGTCGCATGTCTGCGTGAATACACTACACTTTGAAACAGCCCAAAAAGAGATTGTTCCACCACATTTGCAGCATATTATACATCTAAACCCAAAACATTCTTGGAATGTTCTGAAGCCAAACAATACCTCCAATAACATTTCTTTGACTTACCCTGACGGTTCCAATGTGCCACTTGATCAGCGGTCAGACGTAATCAACTCTTATTTTTCTTCTGTTTTCACTCGTGAGTCTGCACTGATGGACTTTGGTTTATCCAGCTACTGTTTACCCCGCATGCTTCCTATTATCATTAATTCTGAAGGCATTATGAAGCTCATTGAAAACAAAGATTTCTAGTGCCCCAGGGCCAGATAACATCTCTGCTAAGATACTAAAAGGTTCGAAAGAAATTTCCCGTGAAATATTACAAATAATTTTTATCCAGTACATTACCGACAGCTCACTTCCAAATGACTGGAAAATTAGTAAAGTGGTACCTGTATATAAATCAGGCAGCCGCGCTGATCCTTCTAACTATCGTCCCATTTCTCTAACGAGCATTGCCTGTAAACTCCCAGAACATATAACATATTTGCAAAGAGCATGTCATCTTGGTGATCATTCCTTCTTGTTTCACAATCAACAGGTTTCCGGCCTAGTTTGTCATGCGATACACAGCTTTTTGAATTTGTTACCGATCTTCATGCTAGAATCATGACTTCATACTTACACTCATCAGTTCAAACCGACATCATCTACCTAGACTTTGCGAAAGCATTTGACTGTGTTCCCCATCAGCGACTTTTGGCCAAATTGTCATCCCTCTCGCATTGTCATGAATCTATTGCTTCCTAACAAATCGTTTCCAGTACACAGCTGTTGGAAATCATTGCTCTGCTACTTCTAGCGTGATCTCCGGCATACCACAGGGGTCCGTCCTCGGTCCTCTTTTCTTTCTCATCTTCATGAAGGGCCTTCCTAGCGGCCTTTCATCCTGCATCCGACTTTTCACTGACGATTGCGTACTTTACTGTCACATCAAGGACCCAACCAACGATGCAATGCTTCAACAAGACTTACACTTAGTAGAAACCCGGTGTTCCAATTCTCTAATGAAACTTATCTCCAAATGCAAAGTTATGCGGATCTCCCGTAAACACTCTACCAAGGAATACCAGTACTCTTTAAACGGGACAACCCTATCCACCGTTGAATCATATTGTTATGTTGGTATCACTATTAACAGCAAGTTGACCTGGACGGACTACATCACAAAATTGGCTACCGACACTACTAAATCACTTGGTTACCTCATACGTACCCTTGCCCTGTGCCCCCCATCGACAAGAAAACAATCTTATGAAACTTTCATTCGAAGTAAACTGGAATACGCCTGAGCTATTTGGAGCCCGCACCAAGCCTAGTTAATCAACACTTTAGAATCAATACAAAATCGTGCCGATAGATTCATCACTTCCAGGTACAGCCGTCAAGAAAGCGTCAGTGCTTTTAAACTATCCTTAGGACTCGAACCATTGCTGTTGCGCCGGAAAATTGCAAAGCTGTGCCTTTTCCACCGAATTCATTATAACTTCCGACAGCTACATGGAAAACTTATTATTCCACCAACTCGTACATCTCGTCACCTTTTTAACTCTTGCATCTAGCATTTGCATGGTTATACATCTTCCTTTATTCAATCGTTTTTGCCTAGCGCCATCCCAGAGTGGAAGAATTTACCAAATAGGGTTATCAGCGAGCGTAACCCCATTATCTTTAAACAGTTGTTTACTGATTACCTCAAACTCTAACCTTATAATGACCGTTCTGTATTTTCCTGCATGTGCGATTGCCGTTTTACGTTATGACTTTTCTGCTGATTTGATTTTGCATTGTATTCTGTGTGTCGCTAAGTTTTTAATTTTTAGTTGTGATCTGAAACGAATCCACACGCTGTAGGAAACTGTAACCATTTCTTTATTCATATTCATACCTTATCCACCCCCCCCCCTTATGTAATACCCCGACGGGGGTCCCTGAGAAAAAGTAAATGATGATGATGATGATGATGATGATTCATGATTGCTGTTTTACTATCTCGGGCCTACTCGCTAGGGCAACATGGTTACTGTAGCTCACAATCAACAACGCCGCCTGCCTAATGTTCACTGACCGCAGAAGCAGTCACCGCAGAAGCACTCACCGCAAATACAGCACCATATCCGAAGGTCCATCTCACCGTTGTCAGACAGTTGTAAGAGTTAGAGCCGGGCAAATTAAAAGAGAGTAGCTGGCCGACGCCGTCATCCGCCATATCCACGCTAAAGACGTTGTCGAAGAGAGGTGCAGGTTCTCATCATGAACGAAGAGTACCGGCTTTATTTACAAAAATTACAGAAGCAATACCGAATGTTACGTCTCAACAGTCTAGCATGACTGAATCGAAGCGCACACAAGCAGCAAAATAAGTACATTTAAATCCCCTCTGTTAATCTTAGGTCCTTAGGCCAAGGAAACAGACAGTTACGCATTCCTCCGCTCGGAGCGTCCGAGGCCACCGAAGACTCCACCATAATGGCGCGAGGGCACGCACATTCACACGGGCGCCTTTATTCAGTGAACACAAGGTGTGAAGTACCGTCATGCGTACACGGTTTACTGCCACAAACATAGGAGCGAAAAGCTCGCTGACAGAAGGGTTCAATTTTGTCTCAGATGACACGTCTTCGCTCATTGAATGGCGCAGCAATTAGCTCGTTGGTTTGACCATTGGCATGGACGGCTAGCAGCAGCCGTAAGGCACCCGCGTACAACTAACGTATTTAGAAGTTTCCTGAACCCGTTATTATGTGCTGCGGCTAAGTGGCATCCGCCAACCGTGTATTCTTCTTCAAGCGTGTCACATAATGGCAACGCTGCTGGTCTATCCGGTGCGACACAATGTCAGCTTCCATAAACTGAACGGATTCATCGCAGCAAAGCAGCAGTGGCTCGAAGTTCTCTGACCCCGCTGGCACACAGTAACAGCGTTGCACAAGGATCCCGGCGCGCAACGCTTTTGGTCCGCCACTTCGAAGTTTCCCCGATGGCCTGGCGTTTCCCGAAAACGACGCCAGCAGTAACCGTTCGAGGAGTGACCTGGGGATGTGAAAGTGCGGGCTTGAAGGGCGCTTGGATCTGGATTCGCCGGGGCCTACACGCAGAGGCAACATTTCTTCCCGACGGCCTGTAGCGTCTCCCAGATTGTGAGGTTACGTGACGGTGTTTCTCTGCTGCGGGGCTTCGCCATTGTTGAGCGCCTGCGAGTGTCACTAATCTGCATTCGCCATCCTGACTTCGCGTCAGGAGGGACAATGAACCGGTGATGTTTTTCAAAGTTTTAATGAGAGCTAGTCGGACGTCTCTTGTTAGCGCTGGGCATTAGTCTCAACGGTTTGTCGCCAACATGTCTTTTTAGGCCCACGCAGTTTTCTACTTGCACTCTATTCATGCTTACATGTCGTTGCCCGTTCAATGCGAATGGCATTTTTTGCTTATTTGAGCCATTTTGGGTAAATTTATCTGTATGTATATCTATCTATCTAGCTGGCCTATTAGCCCACCCAGTGACCCAAGTCATACCTGCCACATGACTGGCAGGTATGACTGCTCGTCATACAGACACTGGTCATCTCCGGCCTAAGAGACGACCGATCCAGTAGCTTACCGCCGTCAGGCAACGTTTGACCTGACGCTACTTCAAGCCCACAAGACGTCAGTGCCATCCAGCTCCACCTGCACACGTTCTGGCACAAGACCCCACAGCTTTGTTTAGCCCAGGACGAAGCAATCTTCGATGTGCACCACATCACCTCGGAGACTTCTCCGTTTCGCCACTTACTTTGCAACCTGTCTCCTGAGGTTTCTCAAGAGATGGCGGATGTCAACGCTGCATGTTTGGGCGAAGCCCCGTACCAGCGACCTAAGCAGATTATTCTGGATTGCACCATGGCGTCTGAGAGCGCGTGCCTTCAGCACCTGCTCACTTCCGAGGAGCTTGGCAATCGCCGCCCTTCCCAGCTGCTCAACAGCATGCGGCAGCTCCTGGGTGCAAGCAACGTTGAGTCGAAGGGTGCGCTGTTTAGGGATCTCTTCCTGCAGCGTTTAAGGAAGTCTACCCGCCTTGCCTTGCCTGTTGCAGAGGACTTGGCCCTCGACCGCCTCGCCCAGCTCCCTGATCGGGTCCACGACGCGATTTCTCCTTCAGTAACCACCCTCTCTTCAACCTTGGTCAGCGGAACACGTTTCGGTGAGTCTTCAGCGTAGCCGATGTCAATCAGCCTATGCTCGGCTTCGACTGCCTGACACATTTTGACCTCGACTTCAGCATGCGCCGCCAGCGCCTGATTCACAGCGAAACGCGCCTCTACATCTCTGGCTTTTTGTCGGCTGTCGTACCCACTGGCATTCAAACGCTTATCCGACCATGCCCGTACGCTACAATCCTCGAAGACTTTGCTTAGGTTACATAGGTCTCAAGGCTCTGCAATTTTAATCGCCTAAGCACAGCGTAACCAACCCCATGACCACGCGTGGTCCACCCGTCGTTGCTCTTCCACGCCTCCTCTTCAGTGAGTGGCAATTGCTAAAAGGGAGTTCTATCACATGCTCCATTTCGTCCTTCGTATAGGACTTGAGCCTCCCCACTCCACCTGGTGCCCAAGAAAGAACCGGGTGATTAGCGCCCGTGCAGCGACTTACGGGCGCTCAACACTCGCATGGACCAAGATAGCTTACCCCTTCCACATATCGAAGATTTCAGAGGTAATTTGGAAGGATGCAATATTTTTAGCAAAGTAAACGTTTTCAAGGCGTATCACTAAATTCTCGTTGAACCTGCCGATACCCCGGCATTGCTACACCTACATTGCATTACTGCATTACTACATTACTACTACCCATTACTACACCCGTTGGCCTGTTTGAGTATGTGCGCATGACATTTAGGATGCGCAATGCAGCTCAAACATTCCAAAGAAGCATTGTCAAGGTAACGCGCAATCTCCTTGCTGTATTTGCCTATATCGACGATGTCCTCGTCCCGAGTCCCAATGCGCAAGATCATGAATGTTACCTCCGTGAACTATTTCAACGTCTTAAACAATTTGGCCAGGTTGTCTTACTCCAGAAATACGTCCTTGGGTCTTCCGAGCTCCAGATCCTGGGCCACCACATCTCGGCGCTGGGAATTCGTTGCCACTCACGTCCAGGCCATTAAAGGCTTCCCAGCACCCCCTACCCTACGCCAGCAGCGTGAGGTCCTGGGCCTAGAAAATTTCTCCCCTTTTATTCCACACTGCGCTAAGCTTCTGCACTGACTGACTGACCTTCTTCGCAGAACAAAGGGCTTCTCTTCCGCGATTTGGCGGTCTCCCGAAGGTCAAGCTGCTTTCAGGATTTCTAAACAAGTCGTCACCGATTCGGTAATTCTCACCCACCCGAGGACTAACATGCCTACTCTCATCATGGTGGATGCTTCCAGCGTGACCATCGGCGCTGTTCTCCAACAGAAAATCAATTGCGACTGGCACCCGCTCGGCTTCTTCGCTTGGGAGCTGCAACGTTTCCCAAACTCGCAACAACATTTTTGGCACTGCGCTACCGTCCAGCACTTCCAGCACTTCTTGGAGGGCCAGCCATTTTATGCTCCAACCGATCATAAGCCTCTGGTGTATGCCTTCCGTACGAGCTCTTCGAAGTACTTCGCGCGTGAACATCGTCAACTAGCCTATACATCGGAGTTTACAATGGATATCCAGATCATCAATGTCATTGACAACGAGGCGACTAAAGCACTCTCACGAATCACCTCCCCCAGCACTTCTACATCTGCTGTGGTCTGGGAATGTCTAGCTCTCGCGCAGATGGAAGACGCTCAGCTGCAAGCGCTGCTGTGAAAACCCCCGTTCTCTCCATGTGACACTCGTTCCTCCCCCATTTGTGCCTAGGTCACTCTGGTGCGACGTGTAAGCGGATGCACCTCACCCCTTCATTCCGGCTGCCTTTCGTCATGCGGTTTTTAATCGCTTTACAACTGCCATCCCAGCATCCGAGCCAAGCAGCGCCTCGTTACACAGCAGTACATCTGGTAAAGCATTAACCCAGATGTTCGCCAGTGTGCCCGCTCGTGTTTCGCTTGCCAGACCGCCAAAGTGACCCTCCACAAGAAGATCCCCGCGCTGTTTTTGTTACCACCTGGCTGTCACTTTGAGCACGTCCGTCTTAATTTAGTTGGACCGCTTCCTCGCTCTGACTACTGCCGGTACATTATGGCAACGATTGACCGCTTCACCCGTTGGCCATAAGCCGTGTTCATTCCGAACATCACGATGGAAACGGTGGCCAAAGACTTCGTTTCCGCAGGGGTTTCCCGCTTTGACTGCACTCTCTTCACTTCAATAATCCGACTGCAATAATCCGCCTGCCCCGTCTCCCCAAGTGCTGCAGTACCACGAATGCCTATAGGACTGCATTCAGCACGGCGCCCCATGGTCATGCGGTCGTCGTCATACCGCGTTCTCGTTCCCTCAATGGCAATATTTCTCAATGACCAGAGAGGGAGCTTCGAGTTAGAAGAACGTGCTTTGGTCGTCGCGAAAGACGAGCGTTGCCCTAGGGTCATTGAACAGCTGAAGGCTTCCTAACGATACGAGTGTTCTTGGAGGTTCCTAGAGATTTGTATAATTAATAATATACTATAATGTTTTAATGTTGATTGAGTCATTGAGTCATCGGCGCGCGTTATGAGGGAGGGAGCGAGTTGGTGTGCATGCCTCCTTCCACTCCAGCTAAGACGTCTGGTGGTGGTAGTGAAATCTTTCATTTTATAAAGAGAAGTGCTCTGGCAGAGGCTCCTAGTGGGTCTCGCCCCTTACAATACTGGGCGGAGTCCCTCATTCCGGGACCCCATTGGTCTTGACCGCTGCGCAGGTACACCGAACTAGGGATTGGTGGGCCGATAGTTCCTGGCAGCCAAGCAGGGCCGCCTCGCAGTCCTCTCGGTAAAAGAAGGGGTGATGGGGTGGAGAGAAGGATTTTGCCTGCATAATCAAACCATGTGGAAGGTGTTGGCCACCTCCCCAAATAATGAGCAGCGGCCGTCAAAAGAAGGATCATAGTGCTTGAGAACCGCCGGGCACTTCAGGGTGTTTCTAAAGAGCCGAAGGAGAGTTCTTTCGCCAGCTTTACCCAGACCCGTCATAGGAACCGGGTAGCGCCGGTGTTCGGCACGATAGTGCTCAGTAATCTCTTTAAAAGAAAGAAGAGGGCTGTTATCTGGGTCAAGGTCCTCCCAAGTGACGTCTGGTGCCCAGTAAGTGAGTGCGCGGGCTGCCCCATGGGCAGCTTCGTTACCTGGCATGCCTTGGGGACCGGGCACCCATATGATTGAGCGATGAGTTTGATCGCAGTCGCGGGTACTGCGGCGAAGAATTTGTCAGCGAGTGGAGTTTTGCATCAAACTTCATCAAAATTCATCCGTGGGGATGAATTTAGAGTCGGGATGTGAGGCCGCGAGGGCGGTCTTCACCTCCTGCACATGCGTTGAGCTAGGTGCTCTGAACGAGAGGTCATCCACTTGTCCTTCCTCGTGTATGATTGCAGCCGTGTATCACCCCCCCCTGGCGTGGTTGGAACCTACATTATCGACGGAAAAGACGTGTTTCGTAGAGCCATAGTGGCGGTGGCGGTGCAGGACATCCGCCCTCGCCTGGGCCAGCCGTTATGATCCTCCTTGTTCATCTTAGTTGGAAGGGGACGGACGTAGAGGGCACGTCTCCAGATTTCAGGCACTCGAACCCTTTCCATCGTATGGTGGTCGTGTTTCATATGTACTCTGTCCAAGAGGCGGCAAGCGGAGATGGTCTGGGCGAGACGCGTGTATTGGTTAACGAGATGCGCCTCGCGAAGTTCCCGATAGGGGTTCACCACCCCCAGTGCGAGAAGACGCGCGTAGTAAGTGGAGATCTAGAGGTCGAGGGTTTTCTTGAGCATTTTGCGGAGTACATCCTCCAAGCAATCTTCGTCATGTTTCCGTAAGCGGAGGTACGGAATCAAGTACAGTACTCTACTAGTTACGAAGGCATGTGCGAGCCGTACTGCATCCTTACTTAGCAACCCTCCTCGCTTTTTGGAAACGCGGTGAACCATCCGGCCCACATGGTCGCCGAATTTGCAGAATTTGATAAGAGTTGTGTCTGTCTTGCGATGTTGAATAATGAAGAGAACGAGTTTTAGAATCTCCTCCACTTCTCGGATGGGGCCGCAGGCGAAAGAAAGCTGAACTGAGATGTTGATGGTCTATCCGGTCGAATATGCACAAATTGATAATTGGAAGTCGCAGTACGTCGCATAGTGGTCTACTATGCTCGCCGCTGCTTGCAGGCATTCCTCCATCCCACCTATAATTCCCGTAGTGTCCCAGATGGTGATGTCGGTGTACAGCGCATGCTGAACACCGTCGACACCCGCCAGATGTGCCGGGAGATGTGTCATGGCAGTGTTAAAGGGAAGCGGGAACAGCACAGCGCCTTGAGGTGTGTGCCGTGTTCCCATCTCAAACGGGCCGTACTCGGTCTTCTATGCGTATATAGGCCAAGCGTTCCGTTAAGAAATGTTTGATGAAGTGGAATGTACGAGCGCCGCAGTTTGTTTCGCTAAGATGCCTTAGTATGACGTCGGGCTTAACATTATTAGTCACCCTTGAGATCGAGTGCCAGGACTATCTTGTCATTGTGTGGGTGTTCTGTGGGTTCGAGAATCTCGTGATGAAGCTGTAAAAGGATGTCTTGTGCCGACTTATGAGGTCGGAAGCCGAACATGGTGACGGCGAAGGTGTTCATGCTCTCCTGATTAAAGATGGGTCACTCAGGAGCAAGCCGGATCTTGTGAGCGGCTCTTTTTAAAGAGCGAGTGAGCCGTCGTTCAGTAAAAATGAGCGGCGGTTCTTTTAGAGAAAGGGAGCCGGTTTTCTCGCGTTCAGAGAGCCCTGCCGATGCGTTCCGTCAGAGCCGGATCTTCTGCTGGGTGCGACTTCCGCACCGTCGATTAGCGGTACGAGAAAGCAACTGCCATCCCGCCCTTCCTCGCAAGAGTCGCTTTCACCCTCTCGCCTTCGGCTGGAGAATGAAAGAACCACCGCTCACTTACTGAACCACGGCTCGCTCGCTCTTCAAAAGAGCGGCTCGAAAGATACGGCTCGCTCCTGAGCGTTCCCTCGCTCTTCAACAGAGCGGCTCAAAAGATCCGGCTCGCTCCTGAGCGCTCACGAGGATCTTTTGAGCCGCTCTTTTGAAGAGCGAGAGAGCCGTGGTTCAGTAAGTGAGCGGCGATTCTTTCGGAGAGAGGAAGCCGGCTCTCTCTCGTTCAATGAGCGTGAGGAACCGTTCCTATAGAGAGCGCTTAGGAACGAGCCGGATCTTTTTAGCCGCTCTTTTGAAGAGCGAGTGAGCCGTGGTTCAGTAAGTGAGCGGCGGTTCCTTCGGAGTGAGGAAGCCGGTTCTCTTACCTTGAATGAGCCGTACCAAACCGTTCCGTCAGAGCTGGGTCTTCTGATGGGTTTCGAGGTTTCGATTTTTGACCGACGAATGGTGGCCGGTGTGGCGCTACTGGTACTCGCTCGCAGTGTGTGGTGTGTACAGCAGTCCCTTTGGTTTTTTGTGCGTCCTATGGTGTGGCACCCGATGCCACTGAGGGGAGAAGTAAAGAAGCCTTCATATGGTAAGGATGGTACCGTTCGTTGCCTGCTGCTGTTTGAACAATGGCTCACGACTCTAACCGATCGCACATCGTGCGCTGGTCCAATAACACTTCGAAGATGGTCTTCCGGCCGTGTCTTTAAAGACAACAAGTGAACGTACAGTTTACTTCCTGGTCTTTATTTGTGCTAATTAGTGTAGTCATGAAAATGTCGCCCATGACATCCACTTCAGTGCATTTTCTGAGCGTGTATCATTAGCACGTCATTAAAACGAGGCCAATGATCTGTTGTGTTGTAATAGAACTTCATTTCTTTTTTTTATTTTTGTCCTGGCGCATCATGGCATGATCGCCAGTATCGCGCGTGCACTCAAGAGAAAAAAAAAACGAAACGTACGTGCGTCAGTTTTGCGGACCTTTCGTATGATTTTTGTATTGTACTTCAAGAAATGATTTCTACATTCATTTTGCATGGCGTTACAGCTTACTCATATTATAGTGAACGTACGTATGTGAATAAATCAATAAAGTTGAAACATAATGTACAATCATTTTGTGTTCTTATTTTGACAAAAGCTGATATTAAAGTACCACAATAACAGACAAGCTTCTGTAATGAGAATGAAGTTACATATTTTTCTTTCTGAAAAAGTACGTCGCATTCTGCCTGTTACAGTATCATAAGCATTTTATCCCCAATATCAGAAAAGGAAGTTTCACTACAACAAAAAATTCACGCTTTTAATATATGTAAAAATATTTACATATAAAAATATATAAAATACATAGCGAAAATACCATTAAAACGGTTATTAAATTATGCTTATATCGTTTTTTTTTTCAAAGCCAGATAACTATAGAATATACACAACACAGGTTACACGTTTAAGTGAACCGGTTCATTTCAGTGAGCTGAGCCGTTCCGAGCCGCTCACTAAATTAAGTGAGCCGTTTTGCCCATCTCTACTCCAGATACCCGGAGAGGCGGTCACGGAGCAGCGCTTCCACGAGTTGCCCCACACATGAAGTGAGGGAGATGGGCCAGAGGTTGTCTATGCTTACCGGTCCACCCCCCCCCCCCCCCCCCCCCACTTCGGGATAAAGCTTACCAAAGATGGCTTCCAAACGGGTGGCAACGAAGTGTCCCCGATCCAAATGGCATTGCTGTATTTTAGTATCAACAGAGACCTTGCGGGTCTTCCATCCCTTGCGGGTCTCGATCCTGACTGAAGTATTGTGAGCGCAAAGCGTGCGCTAGCTGCTCCGTGTTTCCTTGCAAGTTTTGTTGTGCCGTGCGTGAATGAGGTGTTTCCGGGTTTTCGATCGTGTTTGTGTAGGGTCTATGAGACTCCTCAAGAGCCGACAAGTGTTGCGGCTCGACATCTGTCTTGCTGCGCTGTTACATCTATCTACCCAGTTAGTCTCGGCGAGCTGGGCAGCTTACTCGGCTGCTTGCTGGGTAAGGTCAGAGATGCGAGCGCGGAGTTTACGATTGTGGTTCTGCCACCGCCATGGTTTGGTTAGTCTGTGACGAGCTGTCCAGAGATGCGCCAGTTGGTTATCTAGCTAGGTGCGGTGCAAGTTCCGTAAGCTGTATCTGCTTTTCGTGTGAACGGAGTGTTTGCATGAGTCTGTGCGCCCAAGTGGAGGAGTCTTGTTCCATGAGAGAAGTTACTAAGAAGGCCTAGCGGAAAGCATTCCAGTCGTGAAGTTGGAGTTGTGCAAGGAAGCGATGTCGGAGCCGAGTGTAAACAGCAGTTTTCAGCATGCAATGGTCGCTACCGAGGGTGTCCTCGCTGTTTCGACACGCAGACATCCAGTCTGCGTGTCGGATGTGTTTTGTGAGGGTAAGGTTGCGTCAGATGTCCTGAGTTACGGAATTTCCTACACGTGTGGGGTGCATGGACAGGGCTGGCCAGAAGAGTCATGCCCAGTGTAGATATAAGTCCCACCAACTTACGACAAGGTGGATTTTCCTTGCGATAGCCCCACATGAGACGGGCGGCGTTAAAAACGGTCACGACCATCAGGGGATTGCGACCCGCGATCCTCAGCGCTGCGCTAACGATGTTAGAAAAAGTGGCTGTATTGAGTTTCGGAGGGGGCAGGGGGTGCAGTTTATATCAACAGAGACCATCACGTACGTGTATTCTAGAATATTCCATATTCCAGGGGTGCTATGCAGGATGCGCCGAGTTTCTCGTTCGCACGAGTTTCACCCGAGTTTACTCGATGGCCGTCAGTGAACGGAGA